>NC_133661.1:242496067-242796067 GCF_037893015.1 Macrotis lagotis | reverse complement strand
TCTTCCCTTCTCTGAACAAATTCTTTATTCCTGTATTCCAAATGACTGTGAGGAGAAATCAATGAAATGTCTTCCTACCTCCTACTTACCATGTGTTCCCCTCATATGACCACAGTGAAAACAAGGTTTTGGGATGTCAGGAATGATTTCCCAGATACTTTCATTTTAAAATGAAAGGGTGGGGAAAGGAAAGAGATAATTTTATGGGAATATAATCACCTTCCATTGTAATCTTTTGGTGGTCTGCAAATAATGAGGCTGTCATGTATACTTTTGACAGTGTTAGAAAGGCTAGAGAAGTGGGACTTCAATTTTTCAAACAGACAACAACAATTATTTTGGCCAACAAAAATTCTCTTTGCTTAGTAGAGTTTAGTGGTCTCAGATGATTTACTTAGATTTTGACCCAGAAACCATCTATATTATGTGTATGTCACTGAACCCACCCATATACATACACACATATAGGTATGAATAGTACATTTATTAGCCATTCTTTAAACCATATCTTGACTATATTATATCAATATGGTGATATTCCTACTGGTGACTTTGATATGTAATCCTCCTTAGTCATTAAAGAATATAATGAATTGTAATTAACACTAGAATTATATTGAACAAAAAAGAATCCTTCTAATTCTTTACAAATGGTCATCCTCTTATGGTTTAGATAACTCTTCTTCAGCTAAACTATTTGATTAATGCAATAATATCTTTTCCTCAATCAGTCCAGAGCACAGAAAGTTCCTCTGTGTTTATTTATTGTGTGTGTTTTTGGTAGTATCGTGTATATGCCTATCTCTCCCTCAGTAATGGATATCCCAATGTTGCTTCAGAGATACCAAAGAGAGGAAACCATTCTTATTATTCCAATTACATTATGTAATCCTGGAAGAGAGGGCCTAATTAAGTACCAGAAGAGAAAAACCTATTCCGGTCTGGCAATTCTTCCCATTTCCATTGAGCTCTTCCATTTCTTCCTTCTTTTACTCTGCTGCATACCCCCAGGGCAAAATTTTTTTGGGGAAAGGGTAGAATTTAACTTGTCATAATATTTATCTACCTTGATGAAAAGTGACCTCCAATGAAAGTAGAAGGACATGAATGATTTTAATCTGCAATAACAATGGGAATCCAGTTGTGACCAACTGGAGCGATATAATTATATGACAGATTTTCCAGCTCTGCCTTTCAAGTTTTCCCTATCCCTCCTCCCACCTCAGACATATACAGAAGCCCATACTTCTGCAACCACACAATTTACCCCATAATGCACAATAAAATTCCACTTGGCCTTTATCTCAATGCTGCTGCCCTGATGATTAATGCCATGTTCACTGTGAAGCTGTTCGACTGAGGGAAGACAAGGATAGAAGAAGGGACATGAAATATATTTCTGGGGATGTTTCTCATTATTATTGCTATCATTATTAGTTACTTACTGTCACATCTTAGAAAAGCATACCCTATTAGGAAAGGGTGGGGTGCACGGCATTTGAAGGTGGATTTGATGTGGAGACATTGACAAGGACAAAGACAGAAATAGACAATTTTTACTCAGAGAGAGACCTGAATTGGATAGGGGTGTTTTTCATTTTAAACCAAGATGTAGTGGAAGCATCATTTGGTGTATTTTTATTGGCTCTTTTTTAACATAATATTCAATAACTTAATGTTTTTCTTTCTAAGAGAACCTGTTCAACTGCTCTAACTATAGATTAATCATGCCAGCATTGTCCCTGACCACTTATGCAAAAAAAATCAAAACCAAATGCATAACTTTTACAAATCTATATCCCCATAATAGAACTATTCATGTATCTATTCATGTATTCTGTAATTATTTGACAGAGCCACTCCTTACATTGCATTTTTTATATTAAATATGAATGGATGGATGAATGAATGAATGGTTTATTAAATACTTACATTGTACAAAGCACCATGCTAATCATTAGGAATCTAAGAGAAGTAAGATTGTCCCTGATATCATGGAGTTCACATTTTTTTTTTGGTTTGTTTTTGTTTTTGCAAGACAGTGGGGTTAAATGGCTTGCCCAAGGTGATATAGTTAAGTAAGTATTAAGTTTCTAAGGGTGAATTTCTCCAGATTTCTGGTCTGTTGCTCTATTCTCTATGCCACCTAGCTGCCCCAGAGTTCACATTCTAATGGGGAAAACAGTACTATTTCTTATCCCAAATGGGAAATAGTTGCTTAAATTATTTCTGCCTCTGATTTTGAGCTACCTTGCATTTCAGTGACCACAGGAATTGACTGAAAATGAGAGTGGTTATTCATAAGGTTATGTTTTCATTTATATTTATGATAAATCTAGAATTGATTTCTAACTTCTCATAGTACTTTGTACTTCTTCATTAGTCATACACTGATATTTGCATATATATATATATGTGTGTGTGTGTGTGTGTGTGTGTGTGTGTGTGTTTGTGTTTGTGTGTGTATTATATATGTATTAACTCCCCTGTTAGACTCTAACTTGAGGACAGGAACCACACCGTTTTTTTGTATGATCCTCATACACTAGAATAGGATCTTCCTCTGTTTATAGGGTCACATAGTAAGGTTCTGAGGTCAGATTTCAAACCAGACAGGTTAGGCTTCCTGACTCTAGGCTACTCTATCCATTTATTATATGACAGTTCATGCCCTCATGAATCTTTCATTCTTTCAAGAAGTATGTTTGTGTGTGTGTGTGTGACATGGTACATGACATGTAAAACATGTAGATGGATAAGTAAATACAGAATGTGTAAACATATCCAGTAGTTTATTGGTTTACAGGGGTACAAGTGAGATTATGCTAGCCAGTCAGGGAATCAGGAAAGGATTCTTGTAGCATGTGGAACATGACTTTATATGTGAAGGGAGATAGAGGTTCCAAGAGGTAGGGATGAGGATAGAGACCATGAATGGTATGATACAGTCTATGTATAGATTTATATATACATGTATATATATATGTATATATATATATACATATATATATATGTATATATATATATCTTTAGACAGGGATAAGCATATAACATAATTTGGGTGCTAACTTAATAATTAGTGCATTTGATGATTAGGGAATGACCAAGGATGATTTTCCAGAGTGTGAAGAGTAATAATCAATGACTCATCTGCATTTTCCTCTGGTATGTTTTAGAACCTCATTTAGCCTTTGAAAACTCTTGTTTAGTCTTAAAACCTGGAAGAGACATCAAGTTCACTTCTCTTACCTTTCCTCTTATTTAACTAAGGAGGAAACAGAAGACAGAAGTGAGAAGATACACACACACACACACACACACACACACACAAAATAATTTGGTAAGTTTTTGTCTTAGTTTGGAAGTCTATGGTGATTTGGTGAAAGAAAGTGTTGATAGCTATCTAGGGAACACTAGTCCTGGAAATGGAAGTTTGAGGAAGGGAAATTGAGAACAGCTGACTACCAGAAGAACATAAAGAGATGACTATAAGCTAAGAGATAAGATTCTGTCTTGCTTTTTGTAGGTGTTAATGTTGATCAGACTAAAGATTTAAGAGCTTTTTATCTTAATAGCAGTAAAAATCTTTTAAAACCTTAAAAGGGATTTATTTGCTCATGTAGGAACTGCAAGGACGAGCAAAGAAATTAGAAAAAAGCAACCTAGGCTTCCATGTCCTGTGAGGAGAACTCAGTTGAAAGAACAAGTCAGGGAGTTGTCTCATTGATCTCTGGTGCCCACAGAGGGAAAAAAAAATCAAAGTTGACTTGAGGAGTAAGTGATCACAAGACAATAGGAGGGCCTTAGGTAATTTGTAGAAAAATGTACCAAAGCCATTACCTTATTCTTGCCAGCAACTTCTATTGAGGGTGTTCACATGGCTGACATGCTGTGGTCATTTTGTTGAGTCCTAATGTAAACTGAAGCAAGTCCTTTAAAGATGTTCTTATTTTTCTTCCTTTATTCCCCTAAAACATTCGATAGTCTCATTTATACAAGAGAGGAAATAGAAAAAATTCTGAACCTTAGGAAAAAAAAAGAAAAATCCTGTCCTGTGGAACAACCCCCCTAGTGATCTGCACAATACCAATGCCAGTTCAAGGCTGAAGCCAGCTCATACTAGGTCACCAGAAATCATTGTTAAATTTTCATTGTGAACTTTTACACCTCAGAAATTGGCAGGTGCTTCAGATCAGGGTTTATTTATTGCTCTGTTGACTATCTAGATTAGGAAAGTATTGGAGGAAAATTAATAATGTAGATTAAACTTAAAAGTGTGTTCTGATATATTTTCCTCCTGAGAACCAGTTTTTCATTAGCAGGACACTTTTGTCTGTGACTTACAGTACTTATCCTAAATTAAACCATGGGAATGACCAAGTTTCCTTTTTCTATATTCTTTCCTAATTTTTTAGGTATCTATGATTCTTTGGTTTCATCATAAATACTTGTTCCATATTCACTTAAAAGTAAAAGATTAACTAAAATTTATTGTTCAGACATTTCAGTTATTTCTGACTATTTGTGGCCTAATCCCTGGCAAATATATCGGAGCAGTTTGCCATGACCCTCATGAGCTCATTTTATGAATTGATAAAACTGAGGAAATCAGTCAAATGACTTGCCCAGGGTCATACAGCTAATGTCTGAGGCCTGATATGAACTTACGAAGAAATGAATAGTCCACTGTGCCACATAGTTGTTTCATTAATTAAAGTATTGTACGTAAAATGCCCTGTATTCATTTGAGAAATATTGGATAAAAAGTATTATGATAGTTTCTCCAATCTATGGGAATTACAAATTATTATTATTATTGCTGTTGTTATTATTAATAATAAGAAGAAATAGTTTTTTCATTCCTGTAAACTTGGAAAAGTGTTTTGCTCATAACCATATTACGAGGTAGGTAGTCCTAAATAAACACTACTTGTCTCTATTTTACAGGTGAGTAAATGGAAATGTAGAGAGATAAAGTGATTTACTCATAGTTATACAAGCTAATACTTGAACCCTTGTAAACCCTCTTTCCACTACAGCTAAGTTTCAATTAATGTGAATAATGCATTCCATGTGGAAGGTGCCATTATTCAAATTTATACTATTTGAAGTTATAATTATTTGTAAAGTATGATAACTTGTTCCACTCCAATGTAAGTATGCAGTGAGAATTTGAATATTGGGACCCTTTAACGAGGCCTTAGCTGTGCACTTAGGGACACTGAATTAATGTAGGATCAATACCAGTAATAAGTAAATAATATCAGTAATGTACTCCATATATATAAGACAAGGAGTTATATATCCACAAAGTCTAGATTAACAAGGTGAAGCTAGTAGATTCAAGGATAGACAGGGTGAAAAAAAAAGAACATGAGAAGAGATAAGATTTATCCTGTTCTAGTCATTTTGTTAGATAGTCATAACCAATCTGGAAGAAATTAGCAATAACAACAATAACAACAATGAACAAGAACAATGGACATTTTGTCATGTTCATTTCTTGCAGTTAGAGAACAAGCTTTCTTGGTTTTTTTTTCCAGCTCTTATATTAAATGCTTAATTCAACTTGTCAATGTATCTTTGGTTATTTCAGTATGGGTAATTCTTCTAGTAGGAATCACAAATCATATATGCCTGCTCCACTTGTATTTCTTGTCAATACTTTCCACATATTGTCATAAAAGATTTTCCCAATATATGAGCTGGGCATGTTTGAAAAATTACTAAATTACAAAAACAACAAATGGGAGGTAGTTTTCTTCTGATTATTTTAATATGTCTCAGATTCCAGTGAAACATTCAGTTTATCTCTGTCTTCCCTTGTTTTTGTTGCATGCTTTTTCTAAGCATATATGTCTTTGATGATGCCTTTCATGAAAAGTAGATTAAAAAACTAGAGTTGTTCCATCTCTATTTCTCTGTGTATCTTTTCACTTTTATTCTTTTTCTTTTATTTTCTCCCAGACAATATTTGAAGTTGGTCAAATGTCCATTAATTATTGTTAGTAAGTCAATAAACATTTAATAAGTGCCTGCTTTGTCTCAGACAATATGTTAAGTGCTAAGATAAGGGGCTTACTATCTAATGAAGAAAGATATTACCCAAAAGAAAGCTAAATATGGAGAAGCATGGAGGAAAAGGAGGTGCTCACTAAGGAACCATGATGAAGAAATCCAAAAGAGTGAATCTTGGTAGGGAATTAAGAGATGACTGCTTTGAGCACTCTGCTTAAATATTGTTTTTTGGGAGGAGTTCTTTATTTCACCTTCCATTCAGAAGGGTCCCAGAAAAAAGAGGATATTATTTGTTATTAGTGTTAGAATGTATTATTAGTTTGCCTTTCTTTATATTCTTAGCAATTTAATACACCATGAATTTATTATGTACTGACTATAAGCCAGATACTGTGCTAAGCACTGGAGATAAAATTAATAAAAAGAAAGAGAATACATTCCCTCAAGGAGCTTACACTCTAAAAGGGGAGACAACACATAAAAGGAATAAGGAAAACTGGAGGGATGGGGAAATGGGACATCAGGGGGTATCCAGTGGAAGAGCATCTCATTCTATATAATTGAAGGTAGGGCAGTAGATACAAAGTGAAATGAGCTGGGACTAATTTCTGCCCTCTATAGGGCAGAATTCTATATTTGAAAGGATTGGGAAGAGTTTGATCTTCAATCTTTTAGCTTTCCAATTAGGGAGGTGAGGAGCCTGAGGGCAGTTATGTTGATCAGAACTTGAGTCAGCTTCATGATGGTGAATATAGAAATGATGAGTTTATGAGTGGGAAATCTTGTGCTGTTAAGTTGAAACCAGTCAAGGTAGAAGATACAAAGTAGAGTCGCTGGAATATAAAAAATACTTAATAAATTTGCTTATTGATTGACCATCATTACTACTAATAATAATTAAAATAATTATTTAATATTTTTATATTTATAATATAGCAAAATAAAATTTAAAAAATATTGCTACTAATAATTGCTAGCAATGATGGTCATGAGGATGACACCATCCATTTTCTTCTAATATAAAGTTTTACACATTTCAATTTTTTTTGTTGTTTCTTTTTTCAAAAATTTCAGCCTTCATTGCATCAGTTCCAATTTTATTATTCTCTCTAAATTTAGGGAATGCTTTCTTTTGTGATGTGTAGTTAAAAGTGATAGTGTTAAAAATATCTATGATGGCTTTCTTGTGTATAGTACTGTTACATTTTATGTTTTCCAAAAATATTTGTATATGGGAGAGTGGAAATGATTTGATAATTGTACAAGGTTATAGCTGGCTCTTAACCCATCTCTTAAAGGTATAGGTGAGAGGGAAACCTTAAAAGGGGAATGTATTTTGTAAAGAAATTCCTAAAACATCTATGTTTGAAAAAAGGACATTTATATGACTATTTTTTCAGCACCTAATGGAAAGTAAATATGATATCATAAAATGTGAAAGATTGACATGTATTATTGTTTTTTCACCCTTCAAATAGAGCACTGGGTCTTGAATCAGAAAAGCTTGAGTCTCTATTTGATCTCAGACACTACTAGTTGTATGATCCTGGTCAACCCTTAACAAAGGTGAACCTTTGTTTGCCTTAGTTTTATTATCTCTAAAATTGGAAAATCATAGAACCTACCTTTCAGGGTTGTTGTGAAGTTAAAATGAGATATTTTAAAGTACTTTACAAAACTGAAAGCATTATATAAATTCTATTTCTAATATTGCTAATGATTATTATTATGCACATTTTATTGCTTCTTGGACTGATAGAAATTTTTAAACCTATATGAAACAGTCATTTGGTTAAAACTATTATTTCCATTGATGGCCTGTCTGCCTGCTTTATCATTCCTCACTCTTCATAGTCCTTCTCCTTGCTCAGTGGAAATATTCAGTTTAATAGTAGTTTTCTTTAGGTCTAATTAGCCTTTCTACTTAATTTTGTAATAAAATAGCTAAACTAGAAGGTGAAGATAACATGCTTGATTTAGTTATTTTATGTAAAACAGAAATATTGTTTTTACTTTTTAAAAAAATTCTTTCACTTCCAACTACACTCTCCTTCCTCAAGCAGTAGCCCATCCGTGGATAATGAAAATTCTTCAGTGCCAAGATTGCCAATCATAACTCATTCATTAGCTTAAATTAATTTAATGTAATCCTTCTTATTAATAATGTTGATAGCCTTGGTTACCCACATCTGTTGTTGTTGATCAGTCATTTAAGTCATGTTTGATTCTTTGTAACCCCTTTTGGGATTTTCTTGAAAAGATTCAAAACTAGTTTGTCATTTACTTCCCTATATCATTTTTTCCTATGAGGAAACTGAAGTAAAAGTGATTAAATGACCTGTCCAGAGTCACACAACTAGTAAAGGATCTGAGTTCACATTTGAACTCAGGTCTTCCTGACTCCAGACCTGGTACTTTATTCACTGCACTATTTAGCTGCCCAGATTTAGTTGATTATAATTCATTTTCCAACTAAACTTTGCTTCTTATTTATTTACTTTCCCAAATGGAGTGGTCAGTTTATTTATGAAAAGGCATTATTGAATGATGTTGTTAATTAGGAAAGATCGAATGCTGGAGTTGGAGTTAACAAAAAAGTTTCGATAGTGCCTGATTAGGCAAGACTGAATAGCTGTGTGACCTTGGAACAGTTACTGAACCTCTCTCAGCATCTACATCTGTAAAATGTTAATAAAAATAACATTCATCTCGTATAACTATTGTGAGGATCAAATAATATAACATGTAAAATTATTTGTAAAACTTAAAAAAATTATTAAGGTGCTAGCTAATTATCATCACTACTACTAGTACCACAATCACCATCAGCATCATTATCATCATCATCTTCACTACCACTACCACCACCAGAGAATATTCTCAATTACATGTTAATGCCATCTTTGGACTACCTGGAAACAAGGTTTTCATTAGCAGAGCCTCCTTGTTGCAAGCCTTGTTGTTTCCCTCAGGTAGTACTCATCTGATAATCAATTTCAACTTCACTCTTCTCTTGGTGACAACTCTGCTGCTTTGAAGTTATATTTCAATTGACAAAGAATTTCTATTAGCTATCAAATCCTTTCATTAAAAAAGTCTCTAAGTTCTGACACCCAAAGGCATCGATGGCTTTGACCTACAGGTGCCTGGATCCAACAGAGAACATTTGTGTTTTAATTAGGTGGCCCTTAACTCCACAAACATAGACCATTAACCTTTTTTTACAACATCTGTAATTTTCCTTTTGGCCCCACAGCAACATGTTAGCATTTCAAATCATCTTTCCAATTTCTTTCTCCATTCTTTGTTGGCAAAAAAAGGCATATATAAACCTGGATGAGTAGGGGGATGTATCTTATGCTTCTCTTAAAAATATGTATGTATGAATATACATATATATGCATATATATGTGTATATATATTAGCAAATCAGAAGAATGCTGAATATATTCAATTTTAAGGTTTTAAAATGTTTGCATTTTTAATTATAAATGTCTCTTAATACAGTTTTTACAAATATCTTTCTCTGCATTTTCTGAAACAGCCATGGTAATATATACTTAGGATAGCATAATCTCCTCAGGCTACTGGAGTACCCTTTTCCATCTAAATTTTTTCTTTGTTTTGTTTTTCTCTCATCATCACAATTTCCCTAATTTGAGAATTATAGAATTTTGTAGCCTGAAGGGAGCATAGTCATTATCTCCTACAGACCTCTCATTTTATTGATGAGAGAAATGAAGTTCAAGGATGTTGAATGACTTATAATCAAAGAATCTCAGAGTTGGAGCAAAGTTCAACCTATATCTGAGGGGAATCCCCTCTACAAGATTTCTTTCTACAGATATACTAATAGTGTAATGTGAATATGTTAAGGAGCTAAGATTTTGCCTATGGAAGAACTCCCTTTGTGTAAACTCTCTCCACCAAAGCAGACTGCAAGCTTTCTATAACTTAGCACCAGAGAATTACCAGAAGCATATTTAGCTTGAATGACCTATCCAGACTCATATAGCTGTAAGGAGAGGTTTGAACCCAGATCCTCCTAAATCCAAGTCTAGCACTCTTTTGACTATGCCAGTGGTCTCCAAATTAATTTTTATTCCATATCCAATCAGTACAAAAAAATCAAGCACACATCCCCTAATATATGCCTATTTATTAGTTTATAAATATGTACTACTACACTAAGAGTTATAAATGTCATAAAAGTTATATAGATCTCAACAAGTTTGAGATCAAAATAAAATAATATTTATTCATTTATTCAAAAGAAAGCTACTGGAATTTGTTCAGTAGGTATGATCTATTATCAGATTTCTGCTTTTCTTAATATTATTTGACCACCAGATGGAGGGTGACTTAGAATGGGAAGAGTGGAGATAGGGGAACCAATATGAAAGTTATTTCAATAGGGAAGGCAAGAAGTGATGAGATCCAAAGAGGGTGGGGCAGTTGTATGAGTGGAGAAAGGGAAAATATATAAGATATGTGGTTGTCAAGAATAAAAGGACAGAGTTTAGAAAGTGAGATTGGTTATGAGATCTGAGGGAAAGCGTGGAAGATGACACTAAGAAGACAAACCTGAGTGACTTAAAGGATTATGCTGCCTTCCATAGAGAGAAATTTGGAAGATAAGTGAGCTTTGGGTAGGGGAAATATGGTCAGTTATATATTAGTTAAGTGCCTTATAAATCCTAAAACTTTTTGTAAGTGGTAGTTATTATTAATGAGATTAACAAGGCAGATCATAACTTATTTATATTTTATGAGACTTACATTTTCCTACCTAAAATGAAAAAGGGGATGGTAGATGTCTTATATACTAATTAATATTCTAAAAGGGTATGCTAAGGATATCCTGAAGTAACCATTGAAAACCATGAGGTGACCTGTTAGACTGGAAATGGGCATGTTAAGGGAAGGAGATAATTGCTCAATGGAACCTGGGCAATTATTATTGTAGTTACGCAAGTTGTGCTGTTATAAATGTTCTGATGAGAGAAGCTTATCTGAAGGCTCAAAAGAAATAGATAATCTAAATTTTCAATGTAAAAGGAAAAAAGCAGATTAGGGGAAAGGTTGAGAATAAAGTTAGGTACATTTATGTGGCAGACAAGGTTCATAATTAGCTGATTGATTAGATGCAACCAATATTCTCTCCTACCATCAAACACTTATGTCTTTTAGACCAGACTGTGACCCCACCCTATGATCAATTTTCAGCTCCCAAAGGACCAAAGCCTCTATTTTAGAGACTAATATGATAGTCATATAATTTGCTAATATAATTTTATTTTGCTCATTAATAGATCTATAGTCCATGAAAACTTCTATTTCCAAAGAATTTTTGAACATTAAAATATTAAGTCTTGAAAGAAGAAAACTAGTAGTAAAATAATAATAATGATACTGATAATTCACATTTATTAGCACTTTGAAATTTACAGAAAGTTTTACCTCCAACAACCAAAGGAGGTAGGTAATATGTGTTAAATATTTGTATTCAGCTCATTCTTAGAAAATTCCATCAAGATGGAGAAAGCCTAGAAGATAAAATATATAGCAATAGAGTGAAACTCACTCACTATCTATGCAAATGATGGCTATAAAAGATGATATTTATCTTTGTACATATTCTATAAAGATATTATCTATCTCTCTAATTAGATAGTCAATTATTTTTAAAGAGCTGCAAATAATCCCTGTAAGAATGGCATAAACACATTCTATTTGGAAACATCTTGCCTATAAATTACATTTTTATTCTCTTCCCTTCTGGCATGCTTTTCTTGGCCATACAACTTTAAAAAAAATCCTGAAAGTAAAACTAAAAGTTGGTAGTCTAAGCTACTTCCCTAGTCAAGTCACTGCTACTTGGTTGTATGGTAATTACATTTGTAATCCCCTCCCCTTCAACATCATTATACTCTGTGAGGATATAAAAGACAGGTGAGGGTTAAGTCTCCAATGAGGAATGAGCAGTTGGCATAGACAAGTTCCTCAAGGAAAAAAAGATGTTATTTTCATGGAAAATTCTCCATTAAAAAAGGGGGGGAGAGGAAGTGACATGAGAATTATGAAAATTTATGATGTATAAGCAGAATTTTTAATAAGAATACTCTATTCTCTGCTTCTATAGAATCTTTCAAGATGTAGACAAGTTGGAGAGAGGCCAAAGAGTAATGATTAGAGGAATTGAAGGAGTGACTTATGAGAAAAGATTAAAGAGACTAAATATGTATAACTTGGCTAAGTGACAACTGAGAAGAAACAGTATCAACAGCCTACAAAATATTTGAAAGTGGTGGGCCTCAAGCAGGGGAAGAGATTACTTAGCCTGATGTAAAAGATATTAGGAGAGGATTAAGAGGATGGAATTAAAGAATAGAAAACTGTAAGTTCTTCATGGCTGTGAAAGCCGTTAAGGTTATGAGGGTCATAGCACAAGGAAATGTAGACCTTTCAAAATATATCATCAACCTGAATTCCAACAAGAGGAGGTATTTAGATGACAAGGAAAGAGTTCATTTTCATTAAATTTTCTATATGTAAGGGCAGCTAGGTGGCTCAGTGTATAGAGCACCGTCCCTGGAGTCAGGAGTACCTGAGTTCAAATCTAGCCTCAGTCATTTAATGATCACCTAGCTACAAAAGAAAATGGGGGGGGGGGGCTATAATACAATGAGGGAAAAAGGACAGGATTTGGAATAAAATGATTGAAGTTCAAATACTGGTCCTGCTGTTTATTACTGTATTACCTTAAAATTACCTTAAAGAACTTGCTTAAATTCTCTGGTCTTCAATCTCCATCTATAAGATAAAGGAATTGATAAAAACCTCTAAAATCCCTTCTAGGTCTAATTCCCATGAGCCTATGACCTCCCTCTCAGAATTATAAGGATGAAATGAAGTAATATATTTGAAAGTGTTTTATAAAACTAAAAGTGTTGGGGGCAGACCCAAGATGGCGACAAGAACAGATCTTGTCTTAGGCTCTCTCTCATAAATCTTCGCAACCAAGGACTCTAACTAAATTTTCGAGAGACAGAACCCATAGAGGGACCCAGTGAGGCAGTCCTCCTACTCAAGGTAACCTGGAAAAGAGCAGAAAGGCTCAGCAACCTGGGGTCAGAGGGGCGGCCCACCAGAGGGGTGGCCCACCAGAGCGAAAGAACTTCAGCCTCCCGGAGGCAGCCCCAGGGCACTGGGAGCCAGGCTCACAGCAGCAGGGGAGTCTCCTGAACTACACCCCAGGGAGCACCGGGCACAAAGTGGGGGAACAGGGGACCTCTGCCAGAGTGAGCATGGGAAGCCCAGGCCTCAGCAAGCCAAGGCAGCCCAGATCCAGGAAAGAGAGAAGTAGGAAGAGTTGGTAAGCAGGAGCCCCCAGGGCATGAGGCCATTGAACCTAGGGAGGGAAGTATATAGAGAGAGAGAGACTGCCGAGCTCTGCCCCTGGGACAGGACTATGGTGCTCTGACCACATGCAGATCCTGATCGCAGTCTAGTCCCCCTCATAGAACAGCAGCGCCCCCTACCTCAGCCCCATGGCAGACCAGGAGGGAGGACAGAGCCTCACATACTGAGACCCTTGTGGGAGTGTCCCAAAAGCTCAGGAATCACCCCCCAAACAGGCTTAGGCTGGGAAAATGAGCAAGCAGAGAAAAAAGGGGAACACCATTGAGAAGTATTTTGCATATGAGCCCAAGAAGGATCAAAACCCTCAGTCTGAAGATGAGGAAGCACAAGCACCTGCATCTAAAGACTCCAAAAAAAAACAGAAATTGGGCTCAGGCTATGACAGAGCTCAAAAAAGACTTTGAAAATCAAATGAGGGAGTTAGAAGAAAAAAATGGGGAAAAAATGAGAGAGATGCAGGAAAAACATGAAAAAGAAGTCAGCAGCTTAGTCAAGGAGATCCAAAAAAAGGCTGAAGAAAATAGCATGCTAAAAACCAGCTTAGGTCAAATGGATAAAACATTTCAAAAAGTTGTTGAGGAGAAGAATGCTTTAAAAAGCAAAATTGGCCAGATGGAAAAAGAGATAAGAAAACTCTCTGAGGAAAATAAATCCTTCAAACAAAGAATAGAACTCAGGGAGATTGATGAATTTATGAGAAATCAGGACTCAATACTTCAAAACCAAAAAATGAAAAATTAGAAGAAAATGTGAAACATCTCATTGAAAAAAACCAACTGATATCGAAAACAGATTTAGGAAAGATAATTTAAAAATTATTGGAATATCTGAAAGCCATGATCAGGAAGGAAAAGAGCCTTGACATCATTTTCAAAGAATTACTATAGGAAAAATTGCCCTGATATCCTAGAAGCAGAGGGCAAAATAGAAATGGAGAGAATCCACAGATCCCCCGAGAAAGAGACCCCCAAAAAAACCAACCCCTAGGAATATTATAGCCAAATTATAGAACTCCCAAGTCAAAGAGAAAATATTACAAGCAGCCAGAAGGACACAATTCAAATATCATGGAGCTGCAGTCAGGATCACGATCACACAGGACTTAGCAGCAATTACATTAAAAGCTCCTAGGGCTTGCAATATACTGGAAGGCAAAAGAGGTTAGAATGCAATCGGGAATCAACTACCCAGCAAAACTGAATGTCCTCTTCCAGGGAAAAAGATGGACTTTCAATGAACCAGTGGAATTTCAAATGTTCCTGTTAGAATTGCCAGAGCTGAACAGAAGGTTTGGTCTTCAAATACAGGACTCAGGTGGAATATAGAGATTGGAGGAGAAGGGGAAAATATGAGGGACTTAATGATGATGAACTGCATGTGTTCCTGCATAGAAAAATGATACTGATAATACTCACATGAACCTTCTCAGTTAATAGAGCAGGTAGAAGTAGCTTTTATAGTTGAAGCACAGGAGAAAGCTGAATTTGAAGATAAAATATAGTGTAAAAATGGAGTCAGTAGAAAAAAGGGAAATGTAAAGGGAGAAAGCAAAAGGAGAGGGGGAATAGGCCATGATATTTCATGTAATAAGATTTTTTTCTTTATTACAATGAGCTATTGCAATGATATGGAAGGGGGAAGGCAAGGGGAAGGAGGGAATCTTTGCTCTCATCAGAGGTGTCTAGGAGAAGAAACAGCATATATACTCTGGGGTATAGACTTGTGGAGTAAGAAGGAGGGGGGGCACAGGGGAGGATGATTATGGAGGAGAGGATGGACCATGGGAGCCACTCAGCTACCCTACAGCAGAGTCAGAGTGAAAGGAGAGAGAAAATATAGTACATGGTAGTGGAGAAATACAAAAGGAGGGAGTTGTGATCAGCAATGGCAATGGTGGGAAAATATGGAAGTAACTTTTGTGATGGACTTATCATAAAGAATGTGATCCACCCGTGACACAGTTGTTGGTGTTGGAACAAAGACTGAAGCAAATTTATCATTATTAATATTATTTTTTGGGGGGGTGCAGGGCAAATGGGGCTGGGTGGCCTTCCTGGGGCCACATAGCAGGGTGATCGTTGGGTGTCTGAGGCAGGATTTGGAACCAGGTGCTCCTGGCTCAAGGGCCAATGCTCTGTCCGCCACCCAGCTGCCCCTACTATTATTACTATTTTATTTTATTTTGGGTCTTTTTTTTTTCTTTTTTTGGTTTTTGCAGGGCAGTGGGGTTGGGGTGGGTGTATGGGCTGTCCATAGGCTCCAGTGCTCATGGCTGCAGGGCTGGTGCTCCATCCATTGTGCCACCTGGCCATACCTACAATTATTACTGTTATTTTTTTTCATTTTAATTTTTTTTTCTCTCCCCTTTATTGCTCAAGCAAGTCTATATTTTTTGGGGGAGGGGGTATTTTGTTTACTCTTAAACAAGAATATTTTATTAATGTATAAAAACATTATTTGTATAAAATGAGAATAAATAAATATTAAATGTAAAAAAGCTAAAACTTTCAGATGAACAGAAACTGAAAATAGATCATTCTTGATTTGGTTGGAATGTCTCAACCTGCTGTTGTAGATAGAACTTCCCTTATACTAGATATCCCTACAATTTTCAAAAGAAGTGCTAAGTGAAAAAAGTGAACATTTTTGGCATTTTTCATTATTGTGTCACTTAAAAAAATATCACTTAGTTCCAGTGGGGGCTTACATTTAGAGTAAACCTTAGGCAAGGTTGAGATTAGATATATACATATATATATGTGTATATACACACACATATTCACATATATGTCTATCTCAGTTTCCCCTGTTTATCTGTCTTAACTATCATAGGCTCTGTAATTCTTCTATTTGAGATTCTTTCCCTGAGGTTTCTCTCCCTACATTTACTTTTTTTTTTTTTTGAAAAGCAATGGGGTTAAGTGGCTTGCCCAAGGCCACACAACTAGGTAATTATTAAGTGTCTGAGGCCAGATTTGAACTCAGGTACTCCTGATTCCAGGGCTGGTGCTCTATCCACTGCACTACCTAGCTGCCCCCCCATCTACTTTTGCAATATAAGCATTCTTAGAAGGTGTAACAAGACAACTAGGTGGCATAGTGGTATTAGACAGAGTGCTAGACCTGGAGTCAGGAACATTCATCTTCCTAAGTTCAAATCTGGCCTCCAACCCTCGGCAAGTCACTTAACCTTGTTTGCCTATTTCCTCATCTGTAGAATGAGTAAGAAAGGTAAATCACTCCAATATGTTTCAGTTTTCTTAATTTTCTTTTTTAAATTTTAATACAATAGTATTAAAAGACTTGTCCAAGTTCACACAGCTAGATAATTATTAAGTGTCTGAGGTCAAATTTGAACTCAGGTCCTCCTGATTCCTTGGCTGGTGTTCTATCTCATTCCAATATTTTTGCCAGGAAAACCCTAAATGAGGTCATGAAGACTCGGAGAAAACTGAAACAAGTAAACAAGAACAACAAAAGCCTAACAGACTGATTCACCCTGAAACATTAGTGATCTATTAAGTAGTTTTTCCTTAGCACTTAGGAGAAAAGAAAGAAAAAAAAGAGAGAACAAAAAAAGAGAGGTCAATTACATTGAAAACAAGCTTTGCCCACTTCACAAATCTTGTGGTACATAAACTCTGGACTTAGGCTCACATGACCAATTCCATTTTCTTTAGGGCAAAGCTTATTATAATAAGGTTTTTCACAGACCAAGTTACAATAGCAGCCCCCTGCTCCAGACTATTCCTCCAATTGCTGGAAGTTAACACAGTCCCAGCTGATCCATTGCTGATGTCTAGAGGACAGTATTAAGATTCATGCAATTTTTTTCTACTTCATTAATAACCTAAACAAGCTTTTCATTCTTCCCTTTTCCCTTTTCTACTTGGTCTCCATTCTTGTTCTATTTTTTTCTCTTCCCTTTTGGAGGAAATAAACAGAATTTCAACCATAGTAATGAATCATATAGAAGCATGCCCCAGGGTTTTTAATGTCCCTTCATAGCTATGTGATAAATTGGTTCCTTTAGAACTAATTGTTAGTTTTTCCTGAAATGTTTGCTTGCTTCCATCTCCTCGATGGCATCCACTTGATTTTTCCAGTCATTCATATATTCCCTTCCCACCTGGGAGGTTTCACACTCTAGTCACCATGGGGAAAGAACAAATGCCATCAGAATTCTGACAAGAGGCTAGTAGGATTGCCAGAGTATTCTCCAACTAGAAGGGCCCAGTGTCCAATGCCAGCTATTATGTTGAGTGTGATTGAGGAAACAAGAGAATCTATTGTGGTTTCCCTTGTAATAGGTGCACCTGGATGCCTTACTCTTTGATTGTTAATCACCAAATCATTATTATCAATCTTTATCAGATGATTGGTTCCATTTTGGGAAACATGATCAGGTTTTTGAAAGTGATAGGATATAACCTTGTTGAATAACAATTAGTTTCTTGGGTTGGCAATTTCTACATTTGGAGTGTTCTGTAACCTTTGCCTTCCCTCTAAGAGGGTGCCATGTTTCCTAGATTTTACCATGGGTCTAAGCCACTTGGCTCCTTTTGTTGTAAATATTCAGCACTTTACTTGAGATAGCAAAGCGGTGCACTAGGTCTAGAGTCAGAACAAATTTGATATTAAATTTGGTCTCAACCAACTTACTAACTGTGTGACCTTGGGCAAGTCACCAAGCTCTGCTTGCCTCTGTTTCCTCCCCTGTAAAATGGTATAAAAACAGCACCTACTTCTCAGGGTGCTTGTGCCTGGCTATAGTATGCATTAATACAAATGTTTACTTTTTCCCACCTGACCCCAACTCACCTGTTCATACACTATTGTCATAAAATTTATTTTTTGGCTATTTCTTGGCTACAGCACAATCCATTATGCAAGCATTTCAAGATATTCTACACTTTGGTTTTCAAAGACAAAAATTTAATCATTCAAAACACATCCCCCATGAGACCTTCAGCACCAGTGCTTCGTCTGGGGGTTTTATTCACAGTCAATGACTTCAATAAGTAAGCAAAAAATAATTTCGTCAAGAGTTCATTGGTAACTGAGGGAAGCTTCTAGTGAGAAGTAGGTACAGAACCTTGAAGAAGAGGGAAGGAGGAAGTAGATTACAGTCATAAGAAAACAGTGCCCTCTTTGCATACAAAGTTAGTTTCCTTCTTTGTCCTTGGATCCCTTGCACCCAGCACCCTGCCTGGGTTTAACAAATGCTTGCTAATTTAAAGATTGACAAGAGAAAGACCCAAATTCAAAAATAATGCACCAGATCAGAAGAACATATAAAGACTAACTCAGAACATAAACTAAATTAATATTTAAAGATCCCCAAACTTGACTCAGTCTTCAGGATTCTTCCCTTCACCCCACCAGTCTATCCTTCTCTCCTGACCCTAGATAAGAATTATATCTTTCATCTCGAAATATACCCCCACTGGTGCACCAAGCCAATTGAGGATTAATTAATTGAATTGGATGGGACCTCAAAGTCCATCTAATTCAACCAACTCACTTTAATGAGGAAAATGAGACCTGGGAAAATTTCTCTAAGGTCAGCTGGTAGTATCAGAAGTAAGATTTTAAACCCAGTTCTTCTGACACTCAGATCTAGTTCTCTTTCCACTAAAGTGTAAGAAATTTTCTGAGGAAGTCAGGGCATGTGATTAAGGGCACTAATTGGAGAGTTTGCCTTGACAAGGAGATAGAAAACTTAAGTCATTCTAAACAATAGCAATAGGAAATACTAAAAAGCATAGAGATGTAGAAGGAGAGAAAAGCAAGAGAGGAGTGGAGGGAGTTACCCACACCCAGGAATAGATGGTTATAATTAGAATAGGCTATTTATAAGACACCAACTTGTTTTTGATTCTTCCTTTATGTTTTAAGGTTTTATAAGTTTTACAGAAGATGTGGCAAACATTTAATTCTGTAGACTTTCCAGTAGTAATATAGCTCAGAGGGAGCTAGCCCTAACATTCTCATCCCTAAGCCTTGAAGAATTGCTAGGTAAGCTCCCATTATTGAAGCTATCACAATGGTGTTGGGTTAAAAGATTTTAAAAAAATACTGATATTTCTTTCAGGTCTTATGAAGTATTTCCATCTCTGCTTCTCCAGGCTGATATATTTGGGAAATGCGTGAACATAACATCTGAGACATCTTGGGATGAATACATAGAGAAATCCACAAGGATTTTAAAATTGATACAATTCTGGCAGTTTCTATGTAAAAACAACACAAAACACATCTCAATAATAGTTGGATTAGAAGACATTTCTCATTTAAGCATTCATAGAAATAGGGTTTTAGTTGCATAAATATATATGTACATATATATATTTATATTTATAAATGTGTGTATGTGAGTTTATTGTGTATAGAAAAACTGATTTTTATTATTGTTCAGTTTTTCAGATTTGTCTGACTCTGTGTGATTTCATTTGGAGTATTCTTGGTAAAGATACTGCAGTAATTTGACATTTCCTTCAACTGCTCATTTTATAGATGAGGAAACTGAGGCAAACAAGGGTGAAGTGACTTGTCCAGGGCCACACAGGAAACAAATTTCTGAAGCCAGATTTGAGCTCAGAGAAATGAATCTTCCTGATTCTAGATCTTGCATACAAAATACACAAACACACACAGATTTGAGCATCAAATTTATTAATGATATTTTAGTCAACATGTATCTATTAAGTGCCTACTGTGTACATAATGTTTTAATAGAAGACAAGGATGAATAGATATCACATACTTCCTTTATAATTATGGAATCCAAAGCTGAGCGAGGGGACAAAACACCAACATACAATATTATTATTACTAGATAAGAGATTTAGAGAGGCACGAAGAAATACTGGATGAGGGACAAAGGTGAAGGGTATTACCAAGGGGTAGGGTTATAGGAGAATCAGTGAAGGTTGTTTTCTATATATGTATATAAACAAACACATATATATTATAAATACACATGTAAATATATTTTGTACATATAGATATATAATTTATTATATTTTCTTATCTCCCTCTATAGCAGTGAGAACATAATAAGCTCTTAGTAGATATTTATTGACTGAAGGAATGATCATGGATAGATTTAATATTGTTTAGTACAACTGTCTCATTTTTCATCAAGGTTGAGAAAATTTAAGTGACTGTCTAATGTTACATAGGTTGTGAATGACAGAATTAGCATTTGGAATCTCTGAATTCAAATCCAGCATCATGCTTCCTCCTCAATGAATGAATGAATAAAGTGAATAAATGAATTAAAGGAGTGACTTTCCCTAAGAAGATTTTGCTTCTTAAAACTCCATAGTTGACAATTATATTCAAATGTTTTCTTTTGAATCTTAACTTCAGTATATATATATATATATATTTGCAATCATGTAACAGTAGTAGGGGTTGGGGAAGAGTGGTGGAAAATACCAGAAAAGGACGTAGGAAACATATTTTTGTCCTGCTTCTCCCACCAACTGTGTGAACTTAGTTGAATCTTACTTTTCATTTCAACTTTGGACGTGTCTTTACTTATCTGTAAATATAGTCTTTTGGACTCAATCATCGCTAAGAACCTTCCAGCTTCTAGAATTCCATAATCTTACAGAGAAGCCCCAGGTTCTTTTTGTGTCATCTGAAAACATATCCTTTTGCATCTGTTTCTTTCAGTAGTCCTTGATAAGGTGGTGTCAGAAGATATGCTTTCCTTTAATAATCAAATTTACATCACGTATAAATGACTTCAGTTCTCCATCATCATGGAAATCATTTACCATTTTATGTAAGAGGCATTACTTCACAATATTGTCTGAGAAGAGATACCTCTAGGATAAAGATGACGTTAGAGTTGTTTGTCAACATCTAGATGTAGTTTTTATACATGGGTATTTGCTCCAAGGAGAATAATTCTAAGTTGAGAAACTCATATGATTTTTGAGTATAGCTGACAACATTTAAGGAATAGTGTCAGATCATTTCTCCTGTGACCAATTGGGGTGGGCATGGGAGTAAGAGAGAGGCAGAGCAGAGCAGGACTGCAGAGAGGCATATTCAAATAGGCAAGTGTTGGAGAATGCTCCCATTTTCATTTTCAAAGAAAGCACAACAAATTTTATCCTTTCATGTTGACTTTTGATGATAAAGACAAAGAGGCCTGAATTGTCTGTCTGTCTGTCTTTTTGTCTCCCCCTCTCTTTTTTGGCTTCCCTTGTGACTCACTCCCTTCTTTCCTCTCTCCTCTCTTAATTTAGAAATTTAATTTAGATTTTCTTGTCTATTTTTGAACATCAGTGATTATTTAAGTGAATGATTAGTCATGCAGCTCTAGAATATTGCTTACTGGCAGTCATGGTATTGAACTAGCCCCAAATTGCTTGATATTGTCAGGAGCTTATAGCTATATGTCTCTTTCCTACTTCAGTTTTTGCATCTGTGTAATATTTATTTCAGGAATGTATCTTGCCATCATTGGCAATTTGAATTCTAACAAAACAGTCAGTACATCAGGGTGGTAGGTGGCACAGTGGATAAAGCACTGGCCCTGGAGTCAGGAGTACCTGGGTTCAAATCTGGTCTCAGACACTTAATAATTACCTAGCTGTGTGACCTTGGGCAAGCCACTTAACCCCATTTGCCATGCAAAAACCTAAAAAAAAACCCAAACCAGTCAATACATCTACAAGGAATCATTGTTGTCATGGTTGTTAATAGTTCCATTAATCTCATATCTACCTAATTTCTAGTAATTATTTTGTTACTGAATTAAATAGTAGTATAATAGCTTGCACTTGCATAGAAATTGCCATTTACAAAACATCTACTTCATACTATCTCATTTGATCTTCACCCCATGACGATGGTTTCTCTTTGAAGTTGAGGATGTGGAGACTTAGACTAGTTAAGTTACTTGTCCAAAGTCATACAACTAGTAAGTGATGGAGGTAGAATTCTTCTGACTCTTTTTTTTTTTTTTGCTTTATCAAACTTCAGTGTCTGTATCTCTCCACAGCTGAGTCAGATCTATTTAAGTGCATACAGAGAAGCAGGTGTTGAGGGACTTTGCATCCCTCTCTTCATGCAATCCATATTCTTTGAAAAATGTGTGAGTTAAATTGAATTATGTTTTAAATGCATCAGGGGAACATGCTCTTTAAAAGAATGCTATTGTGCATTCTTTTGCAAAGCAAAGAATTACTCCCTCATTTATTCTAGTAGTCTATCCCACATTGTGTATAAATTCATTTTCTAAGTCTGGGTTTTGTTTATTGGGTTTCTTAGAGTGACTAAAAGAACAGATAACTCTATGGATAAATAGATACATACATACATGCATACATGCATACATATGTAGCAATGATATCTCCTATTTATGAAAAAATTGTCCTTATAAAGCACATTCAAAGATGAAAGAGTAAGTATCTAACAGGTTTTTTTTGCTAAATAAGTAGCCTGTACTATATAAACTATACAGCTAAGAAATGTGGAAACAAAGGCAAAAATAAGACAACTTCTGCCCTCAAGTTACTAATGTAGGAAACAACCCACAACATGCTTTGTTCAGGGAAATATATAAATAGAAAATATTGACAATAGGCATTTGATTAATATTAGATTATTTGAACTGAATGCCACACTAGATCAAAGGTTAGAACTAGAATGAGTTTTCTGAATTGTCAAATTTGTGAATTTTCCATGTCCATGAAGCTAAAATTATAGGGAAAAAAAGTTTCTTAGAATGCCGAGCTATACAAGTTTTAAAGAGGACTTACCTTTTTTAAGAAAGCATGGCAAATGTAGTTCTAGGTTTAAAATTCTATATTCATTCATGAAAACCTATTTTGAAATAAGATTTATGTAAGTTTAAGAAGTAATTTCATAAAATATTTTTAAAGATTGTCCCACTAAAAATAAAAAAAAAACTAGATTTATCATTGGATTGCCAGTGATTTTTTAAAATGAAAATGATACTGAAAGTTCTCCTTTAAATTTCATGCTACCAGTATAGACAAACGAAATAGCATGGATGGATGGCTTAATGATCAATTACTTCAATACTTAAAGAATCTCTGGTTTATTCTGTGAGAGACCATTAATGGAGTATCTATTGTAGCAGCATGACTTTGGCAGCAAGTTTTGAAGTCTTGAGAAAGTCCTTCCTGACTGCTCATGCAAGGCCAATAGTGACACTGATCTTTCAGAGTATGGACTCTTCACAAGTCATTGGATGGTGCACTTTGTCTCTGGGTCCCCATGGCTTTTCAGCAGGAAGAAAGGGACAGTAGTCAGGCAGCAGTAAAATTGGAGGCCCTGTCATGTTAGCTAGGAGATAACACAAATTTATAGAAGCACTACCAAAACAACGTGTTTGTTTCAGGTCACAGCACTGCAGATGCCTGAAGGTGATCGGATTCAATTAAAAAAAAAATGAAAGAAAGAAAAAAAAAAACCATTGGCTGCCCTGACCTTTGAGGCTAACAAATTGTGTTTGCTGTCATCTCCTTTCTCTTTATTTCAGCAGCTGTGGATGGCCCTTCTTTTTGGTGTTCAATTTTATGTCAATAAAAGAAAGAATTCCCACTGTGCGGGTATTTCATATTCTTCTTTGACCTGGAGGGAAGCTGCCATAAGAGAAATCTTGTGATGAGTGTTAGGAAATGGAGAAGACTTGTAGGACATCAGTTAGCACCACCACCCCATGGGCTTTTGTACACAATCCCTAATCCCTATCATCCTCCAAACCCCAGTTCCCCATTCCAATTCACATTCTTTCCCTCAAACCCAGAAGTTTAGGTTCCACATAGAAAGAGCCTCACTCAATTTATTTTCACAAATACTAGAGAGAGTGCAATTTCCAATCTTCCTGGTGTAAGAGAAATGAGATTTGCCTCTTGAATGGGAGTTTTTTCCTATGTGAACCTCTTCTATCAAAAAACCTGATGGGAATGTTATTCTCGACTCAAACAAATAAGCCTTCTTGCTACTTTAGGGTAGAGTACTTCTGAGACTGGAAAGCCTCAGAGGTGGGTTTTAACTTAAAAGGTATTTTTATGCAGAATTAAAAACATGGTTGTAGGACAGGTTTGCTATTGAGCCAAATGAAAGTATTTGTTTAGTTGCCATAAAAGCTACTTGGTAGGAAACAGGTACAGTTATGCTGGCTTCTCTTTAAGAGAAGGAAGGTTTACTTTTGGAGAATTAGGGCTGAACAAAGTTTAAGCTGCATCCTAACTGAGTAATTGGGTCCAATTTGACAACAGATTTACAAGAGGCACTGTAAAATAGGAGAGAAACTTTTGAATTTAAAGTCAGGAAGATGTGAGTTCAAATCCTTCCTCAGATGCATCCTAATTTTGAAATAAAGCAAGTCACTAAACTTAAGTTCTCTTTTATTTCCATATATATGGTCCTATGAAACAGATGGCTCACTATGTTATAGCAGCTTTCTTAATGCAGGAGAGAAAAAAAACTGTTAGATGCTGATTCTTTCATCTTCAAATCAGCTTTATAAGGACAATCTTTTTCATAAGTAGGAAATATCATTGCTAAATAAATAAATGTTTTGAAAATAAGATAACATTTTTCAGCATTTCAGGCCCTGATCTAGACACTAATTCTTAGTGCATTACAAGCATTTTCTAAGTTATCTCCTATGCAGATATGAATGTGATTGTATGTACAAAGAAATATAATAATGATTTCCTTTCAACTCACTGTCTCATCATTTATCTTTCCACAGTATCGGTGACTGATATAGTACAAAGTTAGTAGTGACATGGGATAATTAATCTGTCATAGGAGAAAGTCAGATTCCCATTTGTCCCCAGAGAAATTAGGAGTGCATTGACAAGAAAAATTGAAGACACAAAGACGAGTCAAGGAAGAGGGACTCAAAATTCGTAAACTCAGGATACAAATAGTAAAGACCTCTCAATCCTTTTCAAAATATTATCCCTACTAGAAGAAATTCTAAGATTAAAATGTTACTATGTGATCTTCTTTGTACTATAATTCAGTAAGGGAATGTATTTACTATTTGTCAACTAACAACCTAAGACTTCCCTTTTTCATGTATTTTTATCATATGGTCGACTAGGTGACTTGCTCTGTTCTAAAAGTTGTTCCAAAGTCTTTTCTTTGGAAGCACTGGGCACTCCATGGAGACAGGATTAAAATTAGAATATGACATATTATAAGAGCCAAATATTAAAAGGGACCTACCAGGGCAATAAATTAAATTCACTCATGTCCAAAGCAGGACTCAGAAAATGATTCATAGTAAAGAGAGTTTTGCATTCTAGGCAGATAGTAATATTATGCACTTTTTAAGAAAATGAAATATTCCATGGATTTCAAAGATATAGTCTCCTCATAACTCAGGATATCAAATATTAAGTCAGATTCACTTAAAAAGGAAGCTTGCTATGATAGCCTTTGACCTTAAGCTCAACATCAGCTACCACATTACTGATGAACTTGAGTGATTATCAGTCAAAGGAAAGTTCAAATAATTATACATCTAGAGCACTCACATACTTCGGAAGCCATCTAATCCAAACTTCTCAGTTTTATCACTGAGGAAACAGATCCAATAAAGTAAAGTAATTTGCCCAAGGTCATACTGGTCAGATAATCAAGGTAGGATTTGAACTCAGCTTTTCTGATTCTAGAGTCAGTGCTCTATCTACTGTATCATGAAAGAAAATGGTTTTTGATTAGTCTGTAGTATGTCCAGCTATCAAATTGAATTGTTTTATTAGATTCAAGGAAGTTAGCTTAGATGATCATTATGGTAAGTAAATTATCTTATCCTGCTACCCTTTGGTCTACTTTATATTTAATTCTAAACAAATTTGAACTAAATTAGAAGGCTCTAAAATCCTAAAAGCATGTGTTCCCAGATTTCCCGATGAGACCAAAATATTTATGTAACTTTCAATTGTCAACTATGGACAAGTATTTCAAGAAAAAGAACTAGCTAAGGTGTGGAATCAATCAATATTTATTAAGCACTCACTGCGTCATAACCAGTGTACTTCCTGTCTTGCATTTAGGGGAGATCATTGTAAGTGTTGCTACTTCTTCAAATATCCTAATTCCTATTTTCCCAGACTCCTCAAATTTTTATGACATATTCCTCTACTACACCTCAGACATGCATAAGGAAATCCACTTTCTAGACTGGGCCATTACTCATAAATTAGTCCTCTTTATGAGGAAAAGCTCCGACATTCTTTTGAGAAATCATAATCTTTTATTATTCCATGTCTTCCTATGGCTTACCTCTCCTAAACACATTTGTCTTCATGATGACTTCCAGTAACTCCTTCTCTCAGTATTTTCACTGACCATTTCCTTACCAGTTTGGGCTTATAGTAAACTAGTCTAACAACTACATGCTGTCCTCTATTCCTTGCCTCTGTTCTATTGATAATAATTTGACATAGCCAAACTTTGATTTTTCTCCTACTTTCTACCTCTCTGTTCCTATAATGTACTTTTAAACAGAGAAAATAAGCCATAAACCATGTTTATCTTTACCCATTTGTATTATCCAACCTCAACTAGACTCTCATTGTAGCAAGGCAATGTAATTCTTCCTAAATCTTTACTCTAAACTCCTCTCCTCTTAGCTTAGCACCTAACCACATACTTTAATGATCTTTTTCCTTTCATTTTCTTCATCTCAAAGTTCAGTATCATCTCCATGCTGCTTTGTTCACCTATTCATTCTAATTTCTGAGGAAAAAGCTGCTTTCCTCCTTACTCAGGATGTATCCCTTCTATATGCTCATATTCTCCCAATTTCTCCAACAGATTGCCCCCTCAGTCAATCTTTCCATTACTCTAAAGTCTTACCTCTTTTTATATACTGTTCCCTTCTCTGCTCCTCCATCCTTAACAAAGCAATTTTATTAGACATAACAATTACTTCAAATTATCAATCTGTGTTTCCTCTTTCTTTGCCAAACCTCTAAACATATATATATGCATATATATATATATTTATCCATTCACTTTATTTTCTGTCCCTCTTTCCAATATGACTTCTGATATCACTTGACTGCTTTATACAATGTAAATAACGATCTCCTAATTGCCAAGGCTATTTTTAACCAGTGCTTATCTTTCACCTTTGTATAGAATTTGACACTGCTGAATGTAATTTTCTCCTGTATATTATTAACTTCTCTGAATCCTACTTTGTTTTGGTTCTCCTTCTACCTTTGTCATTGTCGTTTGTCCTTCTCATCTTTTTGGTGGCTCAGCATGCCTTCCTCAGACTATGAACATATGAGAAAGTGTGTCTTTTGGTTTTCCTTTTTGCTTTCTTTATTTTTACACTTGATGACCTCAATTATCATCTCTATGCAAGTGATTCCTAGATCTGTATATATATTTTCAAAATCTTCTCTAAATTCAAATCCCTTATCACCACTATTGGACATTTCAAATTCGATATCTCATAGATATTTCAAACTCAACCTGTCCAAAAAAAAATTCACCATCTTTCTTTATAAAGAACTTCTCCAAACTTCCATATCATTTTTGAGGACACTAATCTACTTCTAAGACATTCAGACTGAAACCTTGAAATTATCCTTAAATTCTCACTGTACCTGACTCATATATGCAGTTTTGCTAAATTTTATTCTTTCTAACCTCCACAACATCTCTTGTTACATGTCTCTTTCTCATTACTCACACACAGCTACTACTCTAATTGATACCTCCATTACTTCTCATTTGAACTGAATGTAACCAAATTAGTCATTTTCAAGTTTCTTTCCTTCCCATACAGTTGACAGTGTGATTTTCCTCAAAGTCAGATTCAGTATGTTTCTTTCTTTGTGTGACTTTTAAATCTCTTCAAAACTTGGGGCAGCAAAGTACTTTTTTCAGTTTCTCTGTCTCTGTCTCTGTCTCCTCTCTCTCTCTCCTGTTTCTCTCTGTCTCTCTTTTTCTTACTCTCTCTGTCTCCCTTTGTCTTTTTCTGTTTCTTTTTTCTGCTCTTTGCTCCCTACTCTTCTGAGGCATTCATATATATATATATATATATATATATATATATATATATATATATATATATATATATATATATGTTAGCTACAGATAACCAAATTGATGTCCAAAGAATAAAGAAAACAAAACAAAACAAATATGGAAACAGAATAGGCAAAGGAATTGGTTCTATGATTTCCTGGCTATAGAGAACTCTCAGATGAAGCAAGTCCTTCTACCAAGGCAAGGTCTGTCTTCTCCAAGTTTTACCTAAACCACTAAGACATTAAGTGACTTGTATAGGAAAAAAAGTACTGAGCTGGGAGTCAGAACAAGTATTGTCATTCTAATCCCTTTCCTAAAAACCTATCTCCGGATGGATCTCCTTTTCCTCCTCTGTAAAATAAGGGCTTGGCCTACATGAACTCTAGTTTCCTTCAACTTAAACATCTGAATTCTCTGTTTTCTCTGAGGAATTTCATAATCTCAAATGCAGAAATGTGTGCTGAATGGAGAGCTCCCTGCTGCAGTAAAGCTGAGTGGGAGAGGTTGCTGAGGCACGTGGTTTCTGTGGTTAGAATAACGAGAAACAATCATGTCTTTAGAGTTCTAGTTTCAGCTACCCAGGGGTAGATCATATGAACTAAGCAAGCCACTCAACTTGTTTTTTGCTTCAGTCTGGTTTGTTCCTCCAGAAATTATCCAAATTACAATAATGTTGAAGTGCCTATTAGCTACAACAGGAGGCTCTCTATAAATTGTTAAATAGACAGTTCTTGAGTTTAAAGAATTGCCTTTTGTTCTGGGGAATGATTTCACATGCATTTGTTATTCCCTCAGATTTTTTATTTAAAAGATTTCACAGAGACATCATGCAAAATGGTAAATAATAAAACATTCTTTAAACCACACATACAGTACAGGTATCTTTGCTCCATTCATTCTTTAAATCCATCACATTTTGAAAGTTCCAATTAAAAAAATAAAATCTGGTTAACCAAGGGAAAAGAAACTGAATTCATATGTATTTCTATCTGATTTCCTTCTTTTTCTCTTTGTGACCTATTTTTCCTCCTACTTGTTTTGAATTTTTCTTTTATCTCTTATTTCCTCATTTCTTTTATCACTTCAATTAGGTGATAAAACTAGAATCATCTTCTTTATTATTTCATTTCTTCTATCAACATTTCTTAACTGTCTACTACTATGAATTTCTTCTGGCACTTCAAGTTTCATAGAAATATTTGAATAGAATCCATTTATTTCTCCCTTTTCCAGGACATTCTAGTGAACAAAAATGAACAAAAATTTACCTAAACTATTTTTTCCTTCATTCCTACCCTACCCTAATACCTTGGGCCCTCTTGACCCCTACTGAAAATGAGTTGTGAGCCTACTTATGTCACAAATTGATTTTTTCATGATTCCTCACATATCAAAACTTATTTGTACCATGCATTATTTCTCCAAGGTCTGTTTGGGGATTGGGGAAATAATTTGAGCTTTTAGTATGGGTTATTACTGATACTTTTAAGTTAAGCTTAGTTATTAGCTGTGATGTGTTCTCATATTAATCAAAGATACTACACAATTTAGGAAGGAATGAAGCAGAAATTTCAGGTGCCATATGCTAAGATGAAAATAGCATCATTCTGGGTACTATTCAAATCGTAGTTCAAAAGATAGTACATAACTATTGTGGCTGCCTAACACTCCTGTATTGTTCATACCAAGAATTTTCATAGAATCACAGACATAGAACCAGAAAGGAACTCAGAAACCATCTAGTCCTTTAATTTCATATATATATATATATATATATATATATATATATATATATATATATATATATATGGAAGCAGATAAAAGGTGGTTAAATGACTTACCTGAGGTCACACAAGTAGTTGGAATCGTAGGCAGGATCTCAATTCAGGTCTTCTGTGCTCATTCCATTATATCAGGCTACTGAATGATTCTTTAATGAACTTAAATCATTGGATCTAGCTTAATTAAGGAAACAGCATTCAATTTTATCAGGGATTAAACTGGGACAAAGTATGAACAGATCTGAGATGTTTGGAAACCCCAGATTTGCTAGAAAATAAAAATTTCGTTAAGCCATTGGTGAGTTTTCACTTATCTATGATCCCATGTATGTGAATATACACATTCATATGTACATATTTGGGTTGAAGGGAATATACTCTTGAAGTTGAAATCTAACTTATTTGTGCAGATTTATTATTAATTCAGATAAGCTAGAAAGATGAATTGAATGAATTTGTAAGAGATTTTAAATAGAAAGCAAAGAGTTATAGGAAATTTTGGAGCAAAAGAGTCCCCTGGTTAAATCTATGCTTTAAGAATATTATTTGGGAAGATGGTGGAGTAGATCAGAAACTCTAGGCTCTCCAAATTTTTTCCACCAAAGGGAAAAAATAGACAAAAAATCACCTCAGAGCAGTACAAATAAGCAAGGGATGAAAGCAATTGTCCCCCCAAAAACAATTTGAGAAGAACCCCAGGAAGACCCAATCTCCTACATGTGGAGGTTTGGTTTAAGTGAAGTGCAAACACCTCTAGGCCCACTTTGCAGAGTCAACAAACTACAAACCCTAGGTTCAGCTGGGTGGCAGCCTCAGTCTTAGAAATTTTCATCTTGAAAATAGTGTGTGTGTGTGTGTGTGTGTGTGTGTGTGTGTGTGTGTGTGTGTTTGGGGGGGGGTGCTGGCCAGATAGTAGATTGAAAGAACTTCCTTAGTCTAGGGACTCCAAGCACATCTTCAACCTGGGTTGTGGCTACATGAAGGAGCTAGCTCACACCAGGTGAATGCAGTAATGAGGAGCTGGAACCTTGCTGGCTGTGGACACTTGCAGAAAATCAGAGTCCCCAGTTTTATTTGGGACTGAGAAGAGAGCTGTAGTTTGCTGTCACAAAAGGGACTTCAGGGAGCAAGATCATTTGCAGGACAGTATGACTGGGGTCTTACCTGTGTCTTAGGAGTGGAGAGAAGAGACCAAGGATGGGTGCCAAGCCAGACTTCAGAAGATAATAATTAGAAGGACCTAATGCTTGGGTCATCATGGAACTACAACTTAATTACATTAATAGCTGTTAAAAAAAACAAAATAAAACCAAAAACAAATAAATGAAAAAGAACCCAACCATAGATAGTTACTTTGGGAACAGTGAAGATCTGGGTTCATATCCAAAGGAATATAATGGAGCTAAAAAAAAGCCATTCCTTTTGTAATGAGAAGTATCAAATGGTCCCAAACACAAAAAAAAAAAAATTCTTGAAAGAACTTGAAAAAGGATTTTAAAAAATCAAATAAAAGAGATATAGGAAAAATTAAGAAAAGAAATTAGCAAGTCAGGAAAATCAAGAAAATTATAAAAACTTAAAATAATTCCTTGAAACTTAGAATTGAGCAATGGGAAGCTAATGACTTTCAAATATTAGCAAGAAATGAAATTTTATAAAATGAAAAAATAGAAAACGTGAATTATCTCATCAGAAAAACAACTGATCTTAAGAACAGATTAAGGAATATAAGAATAATTAGATTATCTGAAAATCATAATTAAAAGGAATAATTATAAGAAATCATCAAGGAAAATTACCCTGAAATTCTAGAATAACAAGGCAAAGTAGTAGAAAAAAATCCACCGATCATCACTGAAAAGAGATCCCAGGAGAAAATCTTACAGGAATATATCATAGGCAAGTTTCAAGGCTTCCACTTTAGGAGAAAATATTAGAAACAATGAGTAAAACCAATTTATATATCATGGAGCTACAATAAAGATTATATGTAAGACCTAGCAGCTACTGCATTGAAAGATCCTGAGTCTTAGAATACTATTTTCCATAGGGCAAGATAACTGAAGTTCAGCCATCAGACCCACTACATTATTTTCAAGTTGAAAATTTCTAAGACTGAGACTGCCTCTCAACCCTGTTCCCAGGGTTTGTAGTTTGTTGACTCTGCAAAGTGGGCCTAGAGGTGTTGCTTGCACTTTACCAGGCACATGGTAACATTCCTAGCAAAATTAAATATAAACTATAATGGGAAAAAAAATTTCACAAGCTCAAAGACTTTCAGGTGTTTGTGACCCAAAATCCCCTAGAATTTAATGGAAAATGCAATATATAACATATAGGACAAATATAAAAGAACCATTAAAGACCAACTATAAAGCACTCAATAAGGTCAAATTCTTTGCTTTGCATAAGTAAAAATAATAACAGTATTCTTATGATTGTCATCATTATTGGGGTAGTTTGAAAGCAAGATTGAGTTCTAAGCACAATGAAATGATTCTAAGCAAAACTGTTGGGGGGGGCAGTTAGGTGGCATAGTGGATAGAGCACCAGCCCTGGAGTCAGGAGGATCTGAGTACAAATTCAGCCTAAGACACTTAATTATCCAACTGTGTGACTTTGGGCAAGTCACTTAACCCTATTGCCTTTCAAAACACAAAAAAACAAGTAAAGAAAAGAGAAAAGAAAAAAAAAACTTTGTAGGAAGAGGAAAAAAGGAGGTAATTAATTATCTTATACAAATGAGGCAGAAAAGAAAAAAATTATACAAAAGAAGGTAGTAGGAGGGAGAGCAGATAGTGCTAGACACTTTCTCTCAACAGGAATAGGTTAAAAGGCAACAACACGTATCTAGAAGAGTATAAAAGTCTTCTAAATTTAGAAAGAAGTAAAACACCTAGGATATAGGGTGAGAGAATAAGGGAAGGACTCTTATAGGGCTGGGTGAATGAAAGGACAAAATAGTGGATAGAAGTAAAATAAAGTAGTGAGGAGGAATAGGGAAAATAGGGAGAGAAGTATAATCAGGAAAAACAGAAAGGAGAAAATACTCAATAAGTAGTTACAGCTTAGAATGTGAATGAAATGAATTTGTTCATCAAACAGAAATGGATAGCAAATTAAAAAACTGAATTCATAAATATGCTGCTGTCAAAGAACACAAAATTGAAAACTAAACATAACAATAAAACAAAGGGCAATAGTAGAAGTTAGCATGTAAAAAATAGCAAGGATAGTAATCATAATCTCAGACAAAATGATTTAATCAGAATTGTAAAAATAAACTATATGTGTCAATAATATTATTATTCAAATATTGGTTTAAACTATTTAAAAAAGAGAGGAACTAAATGAACATATACATATATATATATATATGTAATAGTCTTTATACAAATAAACTCAGAGCTAAATAATTGAAATAATGTTTATTATCTTGGGCAAGTAACCCCATTGCCTTACAACCTCCCCCCCCCCCAAAAAAGAAAGAAAGAATGTTTATTGTACTTGGGTAAATAAAGCTAATATAATTTTTTAAATGACAGTTTTACCTAATTTATTTATTCATCAATCCAATGAAATTACTAAAAAATTGCTAATTAATAATATCAGTTGGGCAGCTGTGTGAAAGACAAATCATAGAGGGGAGAAATTCACTACATAGGAGACTATTGAAATAGTCCAGTAAACAATAATGAAAATTTGAACTAAAGGATGGGATAAATGTAACTAATTTTATGGAACAAAAAATGCTAATACTTAATAATTATTTGATATGAGAGGTAAGGTTGGTAGAAGAGGCAAAGATGATTCCAATTACATGAATCTGAGTGACTGAGAGGTGAGTGGTAGCCTTAACAAAAAGATAAGCTGGAAGAACTAGGTTCAGTGAAAAAATATTCTATTTTAGATTCAATTACATTAAGTAAGAATGTAGCAGTTGGTATAAACTTGGCACCTTCCTGCACACTGGAGAAGCAACAACAAAATTGAAAGTCTCTGCTTTCAAGCACTTATATTATGCTAATGGAAAAGGCCTTGAGTATTCAGCTGGAAATGTCCAACAGTCAATTAGTGCTGTGAAGCTGGAGTTAAAAGAGAGAGGTTGGGGATGGATTCTGAAATCATCTGTATAGGGATGGTAATGGACCTTGTGTGTGAACTAAGTAAAAGGATATAGAAAGATAAAAAAGAGGGTTGAGCAATGAGGAGTACCTGTGATTAGGAGGTGAGGAATATGTGATCCAAAAGAAGATAATGAGAAAGAAATGAATAAGGAAAAATGCTAGAGAAAACTGTCCCAGAGAACAAGGGGAAAAAGAGTATCCAGATGGAGGGGATATTGTTTTATAACCTGCTTAGGAATCAAAAAAGGTGGAAATTTGAGGAAAGGTTTTTGTTATTAGTAATTAAGAGATTACAAAATAAAGGAAAAAATAGATATTATCAATAATCTTGAGGAGAACTGTTTCAGTCAAGTATTAGGGAAAAGATTAAAGTCATATTGTAGGTGTCTGAGGAGCAAATAGGAAGTGTGGAAGAGGAATATAAATGACTTTTTAGAGTTTGATGTAAAAAAGAAAGAAAAAGGGCAATAATTTGAGAGGATGACAGTTTCAACAGAATTTTAGTATGAACCTCAACACCAATATTCTCATTTTGATGCTACACTTGTTGCCAATCATCATGGTCCAAAGAAGGTAATGAAAATTTTATATTGAATATGTTAGGATATAACATGTTACCAACCATGACTCAGAACTTTAACTAGATTATAGAAGTCAGAGAATTTCTCCAGGTCACTAAAATTTGTTGCCCTTTTCAAAAATATAGAAACAACTGTGACCCAAATAATTTCTTAGGAAGCTATTTGAAGGTTTGCTTTGCTCTACTTCTTTCTCTCCTCTGTCATCAGTCACATCCCAACTAAGCAGATCACCATTCTACTCTATCCTATAGTGTCAGCCTCAAACCATTGCTATCATCATCAAGGGGTCCTGAGGTCTCTGTCTCTCATCTCTGGGATATTGCCCTAGGATTTCTTCTCCCATGTAGTCTTATGTCTTGACATCCAAAGTTTCTTTCTCTCCTCTAATTAAATTTGCCTTAAAAGGTTGATTTGTGGATGCCTTCCATGAAGTTTACTCTAGGTAAATTGCTAGTTAAGCATTTGCTTGTACTCACAAAGTGATATAGAAGCTATTAGGGACTGTAAATTATCTTCATCTGGTGTCCTTGAGCACAAGAGCCTTATATTACTAAGTGCTATGGGAGTAGGAGTGGATTAGAGACTGGGAAGGATATTTAAGCACTAGTATTTGGTTCAATAAATGGAGAGCTTGGTGTTTAGGGAGAAACTTGTCTTCCTTGTCTTCTGCCCCTCCAACGTTTGCCTGGAGAAGATTGAAGAAGTCTGGAAAAGGGATTCAACATATTGGCACCTGAACTAGGACACAATATATGGCACCTGTACAGGGAAAAGAAGTCATAGTTATCTGAGTAAAGTCCAGTATAAGTACAAGGCAGATACAAGCAAGAGAACCAGGCAACATCCCAAAGCAAAGGACTCTGGAGAAAGTAACAGGCTGATTTGTTACTAGGGGACTGATTTTAATCAAGAAAGTGTAAAGACAAATAGAATTCAGCATTGAGGAGTCAGTGGGAAGTAGAATCTCTGAGGCAGTGCCCCAGGTGACAGAGTTTCTTCCTCAAGCAGCAGTCCTTACCAGTGCCATGAAGGGGATGAGGAGAACCTGCTTGCTGTTCTTTTTGGCTGGCTGTCTGCCTGACCACCCTATGTGCTCTAGGTGCGACTGGGGCCCCTGGACCTGTGACTCTCCTGGCTGAGTGGAACTTGATGTCTACAATGAATTTTGCTCCAGAAGCCACAAGTTTCACTTTCTAGCCTACAGCCAGGTGCACCTCAGCCATTGCTCCTGCAGCAGAGGTCTGTGAATTGTACACTAGCTGGCTTCCTGTGTTGAGAGAGAAGGTGTCACGTGCTATTGCAGTTTGTTATGGTGATGGCTACTGTTCACAAAATGCAACGACTCCAAATTGTAATGTTGTCAGCAACTCAAAAAATTTCAGATGCTTTCTCTCATTCTCTGCCATTCTCACCCTATGCAGAGGGAGAAGGGAAAGCTTTCTTTTTGGAACTTCAAAACTCAAATTCATGTCTCAAAAAACTTATTTTTATAAATCAAGTGGCCCACATGCCTTCTTCCTGGTTTGCGGAGAAGGGAGGAGGTTGGGCAATAGCCTATTGATTGGAAAGCTTCATGGTCAAATTAATTAAGAAAAAAGGGGAAGAAGACCTTTTCCTGGAACTGGAAAATTTAGATTGTGTCTTTCAAATGAAGCCTGTGCCTATGGCTAATATTTTGGTGTGTTATGTGTGTGTATATGTGTATTTAAATATCTATAGGACATTTTACATTTCTCTACTGTCCTGGAGAGGTGGGGAAATGTTCCAATATTCTGAGATCTGATACTGGTCAGGGTATCAATCTCAGGTTGGTAAATGTGATACAAGAGAGTTGTTTCTGTGCTTGTGTTAGTGTCTAAAGTCCTGTGTGTATGTAATTAAGATCTGAAATAGTTAAATGTTATCTGAGTTAAAAGTTACTCCTTTTAGTTTGAATTTCAAATTTGATTGCTTTGAATGGTTTTTTCTTTGTTTATAAGTTGGGGATAAAATGTATTTCAAGGAATTTGGGAATACTGGTTTTTACTATTGTTTAATTGACATTTGTTTATACTATTTTTGAACTTTTGTTTACAATTTATGTGGCATTCATTATGTAATAATTTTGTTTCAATAAAAAGACAAGGGGGACATGTTAGGGACTATTATGTATGGGAGTACTATAAATTTTCTTCACCTGTTGAACCAGAACCTTATCTTACTAAGTACCATGGGAGTGGATTAGAGACTGGGAAGGATATTTAAGCACTGCTATTTGGTTCAATAAATGGAGACCTTGGAGACCCTGGTGTATAGGGAGAAACTTTTCTTCCTTGTCTCCCTCCAACATTCACCTAGGGAAGAGTGAGGAAGTCAGGAAAAGGGACACAACAAGAAGCCATTATTAGAGACATATATAATTAGAAAATGTAGTAGGCCCTTCATGTTAGTGAGAGACAACAGATACACAGCCTAAGTGCCCTGGAAACTCCAAAATACTGTAAGAGATAGAATCTGAAGCAGGAACAGCTCTTGAAGTTGGCTGTAATAGTTAATTCTCAACCCAGATACACACATAGTTACAAAAAGAAAAAAGAAAAGCAGTTTGAACTTTCTCCAGAAGCTAGTAATGTGTAATGTAGCCATGTAAGGAACCCATATATGAGTTTGTGAAATTTGAGTGAGAATGGAGCAGTTTTTGAATGTGTATACATTCAGGATTAGGGTGCTAGATGGACAAACCAAATTATATATTTATATACATAAATATAAATGTACACATATGCATGTATATGCATATATATATATATGTACATATATATATATATATATATATATACATACATACATATATATGAGTAGAATTAAGCACCTTGAAAGTAAGAATTGTTTTTCCTCTTATCTTTTTGCATTCCAATCCTGGTGAGTATAGATCTCAGGTAATCTATGGAGAGACAGTGTGGAATCCTGAGAATTACATTTGCCTTTATGTTGAACATGAAGTCAGAAAGGAAATAGATGGACTCTGGTCCCCCAACCTGTCTAGGTAGGCAGGAAGAATGAGTTCACATAAGGTGCTACCCTGTGGAGTGATCTGAGGTCCTGTGGAGTAATTCTGGGTCTTGTTAAGCAGTGAAATGTACATTTGAGTGTATCATTAAGATTCCCAGTTATTTATCTGCAATTGGAATGAATCTTTATACATACAATTCAACCTTATCTTTAAGAGTTGTGGTGATTGAGAGTTATTCAGGAGGGTGGAGCCAAGATGGCAGCAGGAGAAAAGCCTCTCCTAGGTGCTCTCTCCAAAATATTTCAAAAATCTTAAAATTATGGCTCTAAATTTTTGAGAGACAGAACCTACAGAAAGATCCACTGAGGCAATTCTCCAGCCCAAAATAACCTGGAAAATAGTGGAAAACTCCATTCCATGGGGTCAGAGGGGCAGCCCACCAGAGTGAAGAAACTTCAGCCTCCTAGGAACAGCCCCAGAGTGCATAGGAGCCACAGCTCTTGGAGGATCAGCAGGGTGACCTTTGCCAGAGTGGGCCCAAAGCCCAGGGCAGTTGTATCAGTCAGTATGGTCAGTGCTATAGTGGCAGTCAGTGCACCCAGATCCAGGAAACAGAAGCAGGTGCCAGCAAGCAGTAGCCTCCAGGTAACTATGCCTTGAGTACTTAGCCTACCAAAGGTAGGGGAGTAGAAAGAGACTTTCGAAGTCTGTCCTCTGTCCCTGGAACAGGACACTGGGGCTCTGACCACATTCAGATCCTAATCTCAATCTAGGCCCCCATAGAACAGCAGGGCTCCCCCACACACCAGGCCTGTGGCAGAGGGGTGCGCTTATGGTCAATCAAAGACCAGGAGGGAAGACAGAGTTTCACACACTGAGATCCTTGTGGGGGGTGTCCCAATAATACTCAAAAGCTCAGGAAGTACCCCCAAACCAGGCAGAGACTGGGGAAATAAGTAAACAGAGGAAAAAAGAGGAACTGGACCATTAACAAATACTTTGTCTATGATCCCAAGGAGTATCAAAATATTCAATATGAAGATGAGAAAGGACAAGCTCCTGCATCTAAAGATTCCAAGAAAAATGGAAGTTGGACTCAGGCTATGATAGAGTTCAAAAAAGATTTTGAAAATCAAGTAAGGGCGATTGAAGAAAAAGTGATAAAAGAAATGAAAGAGATGCAGGAAAAACATGAAAATGAAGTCAGCAGCTTAGTCAAGTAGATCCAAAAAAATGTTGAAAAAAATAACATGTTAAAGACCAGCTTAGGTCAAATGGATAAAACAGTTCAAAAAGTTATTCAGGATATTAATGCTTTAAAAAGCAGAATTAGCCAGATGGAAAAGGCGATATGAAAGCTCTCTGAGGAAAACAGATCCTTCAGATCTAAAGGAAGCTGATGACTTTAAGAGAAATCAAGATACAACACTTCAACACCAAAAGAATGAAAAATTAGAAGAAAATGTAAAATATCTAATTGAAAAAAACAACTGATCTGGAAAACAGATTCAGGAAAGATAATTTAAAAATTATTGGGCTGCTTGAAAGTCATGATCAGGAAAAGAGCCTTTACCTCATTTTTAAAGAATTCCTGCAGGAAAATTGTCCTGATATCTTAGAAGCAGAGGGAAAAATAGAAATTGAGAGAATCCATCAATTTCCCCTGGAAAGAGATAAAACAACCCCCAAGAATATTATAGCCAAGTTCCAGAACTCCCAATTGAAAGAGAAAATATTACAAGCAGCCAGAAGGACACAATTCAAATATGGTGGAGCTGCAGTCAGTATCACACAGGACTCAGCAGCAACTACATTAATGGCTCATAGGGCTTGGAATATAATATTGTAGAAGGCAAAAGAGCTTGGAATGTAACCAAGAATCAACTACCCAGTAAAACTTAACATCCTTTTCCAGGGGAAAAGATGGAGTTTCAATGAACTAGAGGAATTTCAAATGTTCCTGTTGAAATGACTGGAGCTGAATAGAAAGTTTGACCTTCAAATAAAGTTCTCAGGTGGAACATAGAGAGCAGAGGAGAAGGGTAACTTAATGATGAAGAACTATATGTATTCCTGCATAGAAAAATGATGCTGATAATGCTTATATGAGCCTCTTCCTTTGTTAGAGCAGGTAGAAGGAGTTTTTATAGATGAAGCACAGGAGAGAGCTGAATTTGAAGATATAATATATTATAAAAATGAAGTCAATGAGTAAAAGGGAAATATTACTGGGAGTAAGACAAAAGAGAGGTGGAATAGGCTAAGATACTTTATATACAAGACATTTTTTGCAATGAAATTTTGCAATGATATGGAAGGGGGGAAGATGAGGGGGAATGAAGGAACCTTCACTTTTTTCAGAAATGGCTGAGAGAGAAAACAGCATGCACACTCAATAGGGTATAGACATCTGGAGTAAGGAGGAGAGAAGGAGGACAGGGGGAAGAGGGGGGATGTGGGTGATGGAGGAGAGGGTAGATCATGGGAGAGAATAGTCAGATATAATGCACTATCTTTTTTAGTTTTTGTAAGGTGCTGGGATTGGGTGGCCTGTCTGGAACCACAGGTAGGATGCTTGTTGTGTCTCTGGGGGTGGTATATGGGCTTGGGGGGCCTCTTGGCCCCAGGGCGGGTGCTTTGTCTGCTGCATCACTGAGATGTCCTACAACACGTTTTGGAAGAGGGACAGGGTGAAGGGAGAGAAAGAATATAGTATATGGTAGTATGGAGGAATAGATTGAGGGAGTTACAGTCAGTGGCAGCAACTGTGAAAAACTATGGAGGTGGCTTCTGTGCTGGACTTATGAGGAAGAATGCAATCCACCTGAGACAGAGCTGATGGTATCAGAACATAACTGAAACATATTTTTTTCCTTTCTTTTACTTTATTTCTCATGAAGTTCTATATTTTTGTGGGGGAGGGGGTATTATGTTTGCTCTTAAACAAGAATATTTTAGCAATGTATAAAGAAATGTGGAATTTGAACAGAGACCAAAGACATCACATTCAACTTGGATCAATGTATACTGTGGAAACAATGTAAAGATTAGGACTGCCTTCTGTGGGGGATTGGGTGGGGATCAAGATTGGGGGAAAGGTTGTGGAATTCAAAATAAATAAATAAACAAACAAAGGAATGAATGAATAGAAAAAAGAAAAGAAAAGGAGTGGTGGTGATCACAAGATGTAAGATTGGGTCCTGTATCAAGATTACTAGCAACAAAAGAAGAAATCATGATTAGTTCTTTATGACCCCTGGGAAGGGGGATGCTAGAAAATATACTCAGGAATAAATTTTGAAGTTTAATTTATACTATTAAACATTTTATCCATAACTTTATTAAGTCTGAACAATCAAGAAAATATTACATCATGCCCTTATTTGCCATGTTTTCCTATTTCTTAGATATAAAGCTGAAATTTTAACAAACTGGTTGCACTATACTATACTACTGACTCCAGAGATTAATTTAACCTTATAAACAGTCAGGAAACTTCTTTATCTCACAATTGTTCCCTATAAGTTTATGGGCTCATTAATTTAGACCTGGAAAGGTCAATGAATATGACCCATCAGCAGAGGTTTACTGGAGCCAGTTCAAAAATATTCAAGAGAGCTGATTGTTAAATTTTAAGTTTGAACACATAAACCTTGAAAATCAGAGAGGCTATAGATCAGGACTTTTGTTTGTTAATTGTCTAGACTTAGACTGTGATGGAGAAAATATTATTAATGCAGAACAAACTGAAAAAGTATGTCACAAATACATGCAAATATATTTACATTGAACTAATTATTAAACATTTAGTGGCACAAATTCTGCCTTGTTCAGTCTTCTCATTTTGTAAATGAGGAAACTGAGACCCAAGAAAGGGCAACATGGGCCTACTTCTTTTGTACCACCCTACAGAATTCTAAAGTCAATTTTCAAAATCTGGCACTTTTTCCAGAGTGCCAAATGACTCATCTCTATGTTGTTAAAGAGGATCAAAGATGTCTCCAACAATCCTCTTGGATTAGTCCTCTTCAGAATATTTATTATACATATGGATACAGATCAAGCAGGATGTGAAGGCAAAGAGGGCTAGAAGCAGTGATGGAAAGAGTACTCAAATTGATGGAATCAAGATTCTACCGGAGTATGAAGCAAGTAGTAAGATTAAGTGGTAAATTTGTGCTCACATAAGGTCTTCTATCTTAGGTAAAATTGTCTTCTTCCATCATCAATCTACTGATTCAAGCACATCTCTCCTACAACAATAGTAAAAACTAGAAATTTGAAGTGCATGTAAAGGGGAGGGTTAAGAAAATAATTGTCCCATTTATAAAGTCCAACCTAGATTAATTTTAAGGTTCAAAGTTGTTTCAAATGTTGGCCTTCAGTTAATCCTAAATATTCCTTCATAAAAATCAAATTCACCTGACATTTAATAGCCCACAATACAAAACCTGGCTCTATCAAGCATAAGGTATATAACTGGCTTCACAATTTGGTTTTCTTAAGGAGAAATAATTTAGTTATCATTAAATGCCTTGGGAAACTGGTTTTAATAATGTTCTTTGTTTATCGGGGATATCATTTTTTCCTTCAGGCAAAGAAGGGAAAATGTGAAACTAAAATTTTTATTGCATGTATTAGTGAAGTCTGTCCAGTTCTGTGTGGGATCTCAGCCATCCTTTATTACTCAACATGAGTGGTGAGGTGAGAGTAATTCCTCCATCCATATGAAGTTACTTAGCTTGTAGATTTTGATATTGACTCAGGGAAATCACTTTATCCCATTAGAACATTCCAATTGTTCTCTCCTATCCTAATTCTGAAATTTTTCTTTTCATTTACTGTTTTTAACTGAATAATTGTGAGGAGGAAAAGAAAAACACACAAGAGGAAATGTAATTGCCCAACATGGTAAGCTTTTGGCTATAATTATAAACAGAAGAAGCAAAAGACAGAATTTAAACTTGTCCTTATCTTTGCTATGTGTTTCTATGTGTATTTTCCTACACAGAGGCATCCCTGATTGAAATGAAGCAGAGATGAAGAAAATTTTTCTTTTGCCTGCCTGCTCAGAGCATCCTCCAACAGCAGGTCTTTGTACTGATACAATTAATTAAAACTATAAACAAGACTCTTGCTAGCTTCATTACAGTCTTTCTACTGCAGACATTTTCTGGACCATTTATTTAATATTCACTGACTTGCAGTCACTGACAGTAGTGAGTCTTCTACTATCAAACATTTTCCACTAGGGATGCTTTAAATCTGTTCAGCCTCTATATAATCCCTATGTGCATATCTGTGATGAATTCTTTCTCCTCCCTTTCTCTCTTCCACTAGCTCACACTGCCACCTCCACTTCACAGTTTGTTTTCTTAAGGAGAAATAATTTAGTTATCATTAAACACTTTGGAAAACTGGTTTTAATAATGTTCTTTGGTTATCAGGGATATTGCTTCATTCTGTAGACAGTCTTCCCTGAAAGGAAAAGGGACCTCATACTCTGCTTGGGCAAGAGTCTACTTTTAAGTGATGAGTTTTGCTTTGAAAATAATGGAAACAGGTTTGCATAGCAATATTGGTATTCTGAATGGCTCAAATATAATAAGCAGGGTGGAGCAACTAGGACTCTTGTACCCTAGGATGTCAATTTTTGAGGGCACTGAATATAAGTGGTTCAGAAAGAGGTTGCAGTCTGACAGTAGTAAAGAAACATCAGGACTTAGTAGCAAGTAAGAATGAAAAGTAAGTTGAACTGAGAACCTACAGACAGTGTGGTTGCCTGTATCATGACTTCTGGGCTTTCATCTCTCCACCATGGGGCTAGACCTTGTCCCACTCCACTCAAGGATTCACTGTGGGATACTTTTCTAGGCACAGTTTCTGCTAATTTTCTAAGAAGCAAAATTTACTAGTTACAGAACTATTGAAATGTGAGTTCTATCATTCAGATGATGTAGCTCTCTGAGAGACTTTAAAATTAAAGACTCCTCCCCTAATCCCCATTTGGTCACTGAAAGTGTGAACTTTGGTTGTAATGAGAGCCATGGTTATAATGACAACAGTAATCATAGCAACAATGACAAAGAAACTTGCATTAATATAGTGATTGCAAAGCGTTTTAGATGTTATTTCATTTGATCCTCCCTATTATTGTAATTATTTCACATATGAGAAAACTAAGGCTGACAAAGATTGAATGATTTTTGAGGGTCACATAAATAGTAAGTGTCTAAAGTCATATTTGAACTTAGGTGGTCCCTACTCCAAGTTCAAGTTTCCATCCTTTGTACTACCTAGCTGTCTCTGAATCCAGTTTATTTGACTCAGCCCATACCTCTTAGTTCCCTAGGGATCAGCGGTTGGACATACAACATGAATTCACAGTAGAAGTTTTGTTTTGATGACCAGCAACAGAATTAAGAATACTGGTACTGAGACTAAATGGTTTTGTCTACTAAGTATGAAAGAAACATATTGAAAATGGGGAAAATATTAGCTAATTTGACTGATTCCTTTCACTCAGTTGCCCCAATTGATTAGGAATAGTGTAATTGTTCAATTACTTCTATTACTACTCATTAAATACCTTGCCAGAAGTAGATGTCACTGTAGAATTCACTGTGGAACTTGTCATACCTGACAACATCATTGAAGTTTCAGATTTCATAGCTGGCCACTTAAAATGATCCACATTTCAAAGAAAGGCAAATGTAAAAGATTTTGACTCAATAAAGGATTTTGTGCTGAACAGGGTTATAGAAGGAAAATAGTCTCCTATTTGTATTATGTTATGGTGATAAAAAGTCAGTTGTAAAGTCTCATATTGAGACTGATTCTCCCCATTAGCAATAAGGAGCCCAGCTGTCAAACTCATGTGAAGGAAAGCCTTCCTATTAGGGAATGAAAGAAACAGAATGGGAACTTGCTTTAAAAACCAAATTTCCTGCACTTAGGTTTAAATTGTAGTTTGTAAAACTGGACATGGGCTGTAGAACTCAATTAGTTCATAGTGGTATACACTCATAGATTTAGAGCTGAAAAATACTGCAGGGGTCATCTAGCCCAATCTCATTTTTTACATGAAGAAAATGAGTCCAGGAGTAAAATTACCTTGCCCAAGGTCAGTTCAAGAGTAAGTAGCAAAGCAGAGATTTGAACCAGGTACCTTTATTTCAAATGCACAGTATTTATAGTATGCCATATGGTTTCTCTGCTAAAAGATAGTTCTACATAGAAAAAAAAAAAACTTTTAGTAGAATCTGTTCAGCTATCATTTAAGTTATAGAACTAGGAAAAAAATATATTTTCCATATTGCCCAGAGGTGTTTTCTAGCCATATAACTCAAAAGCAACTAAACTTTAAAACTTCAAACTTCACGTGTGGCTATTGCCCCCTGAGGAATTGTAGCTGTGTAAGTCAGAAGAAAAATGGCTTTATATAAACAAGGTTATAAAGTGATCTAAACATATTTTCTCACGTGTGGGTACTGAACAGTTTCCATGGTGTTCAAATTACATTACTTTTAGTGATCTATGAGTACCATTTGGGGGGAGCTCATGCTATTGCAACTAGGATATTTCTACATTTCCCTTGTAAAGTTCTGCTTGGATTTTTGTTTCTACTTCTCTTTGACCTTTGGAATCCCTTAACCCACACCTACCCTAAACTTTGGAACTTGTCCTGCCCCTAGGGATTCTAATCTAGTAATTCCTTTACCCCACATTGTAAACTTTGTTATGGGCTCTATCAACCAATTTACCTGGTCTTCTCTTTCACCATACAATTATCCTTCACCTTATATATCTAATCAGTTGCCATTTTAAGCATGTATAAAGCCATTTGCAAATGTTAAAGCATATACATACTAATGATCATTATTAGTTGGCACATATAACTTCTCTCACATCTGCCTCCTTGTCTCAAACTACCTAGCTACCACCCTAATTCAGGACCTCACACTATTCCAATAGCCTCCCAATTAATCTCTAATACCTCAAGAACCTTACCTCTTCAAACTCACACAGCTGCCAAAGTAATTTTCCTATTGCACAAGTCTGACCATATTACTCTGCTTAATAAACTCCCTTTTCTAGTATTTAAATCTCCTAGTTCCAATGTGCCATTCAAGCCTTTGGATATGTTTCTTCTCTTCATTCTATGATAAAGTCAATCTACTTTTATACCTGTTTTCTCATGTGAGCTACCTTCATTGATCTCCATACCTTCACAGAAGAACTCAGCTATATGTTCTAGGCCCTTCCAAAGATCTCTGCCACTGACCTCTAAACTCCTATATAGAAAAAAAAGTCTATCTAAATCTCCATCTATGTTTTTGTATAGGTATGTATTTATATATTCATTCATCTATCCATCCATCCTTCTATCTATCATCTATCTATCTATCTATCTATCTATCTATCTATCTATCTATCTATGATGGATTTGGAATTAGAAGCCTAGGTAAATATACAAAATCTACAGTTTGCTTCCTCTATGGGACCTCATTCAAACTTATCTATAAAATTAGGTTTTGTATTAGATTGCTATATGATCCCTCCATTTTTCTATAATCTTCTGTTACTGGCCTTTCATGATGCTATCAGCCTACCTAGACCTCTGCTGATCCCTTGCCACTTCAGGCTTCTGTTTATTCCCTTTTCTGTCCCTATTTAGCTATACTCCCTAAGTTTTGGACCCCACTTGGACCTTTGGTTTGCATCTTTCTTTTCCTTTATTCTTTTAGTCTCATCCTTCAGATCCTCTTCTAGACTGATCTATCCATATTCCTGCTTTTCAAGTAATCATCTCTAGCTATGTTTCCATCTTCTGTTATTCATTTTCTTTTTTGTTTTTGTTTTTTAGGTTTTTGCAAGGCAAATGGGGTTAAGTGGCTTGCCCAAGGCCACACAGCTAGGTAATTATTAAGTGTCTGAGACTGGATTTGAACCCAGGTACTCCTGACTCCAAGGCCAGTACTTTATCCACTATACCACCTAGCCGCCCCTCTGTTATTAATTTTCTCTCAAATCTTCAGACCTGTATGAATGTCCTTGATCTGGATCATCCTTTCTCCACTGTGGCCTGACACTTAGGTTTTAAATTTTCTTATCCTTGATTTAATACTTTAGTCTTATTATAGTAATGATTCCATTTCAATAGAATGTGTATTTTCAGGAAAACATCTAGACTTCTCCTCTCTGGACTCCACTTCTGATTCTACCAGAGAAGCCTTTTCATTCAGGATGTCTTACTGTAGCAAATTCACTCTACTTCTGTGTCCCCTTCTCTGTTTGGTTTCTTCCAGTATTTTCATTTCACTTTTTATTGAAGTGCCTTTCTAGTTTCATTTCTTGAATCTCTGGAATTTTTGTACCCTACATTCAAATAAAGGCACCTTCTCTCCTACACTAACATTAGTTTTTCAGTTTTCCTTTATACATCATCTTCCCCAGTTAGAATGAAAGCTCCTTGAGGGCAAAAACTGTTTCTTTCTCCTTGCATTTGTATTTCCATGTAGCACAGTGTCTGACACATTTTAAGCTTTTCATAAACGTTTGTTGAATTGATTTGACTTGACTTGGTCAAGAGAATCCTCATTTTGCTGGACTGGGGTATCTTTCATGGAGCTGGACATGGGTTCTTGCTCTGTGCTCAAAAAGAGGAAATTTCTGTTGAGACCAGTGTCTGGACTAAAAATTAATATATGATTGGTGAATTTTTTTTCAAAACAGCCTGATTAGAAACCAATTGGGAATTTCCTGTAACTTCTCAGCCAGGAACCAGAGCTTAAATCCAGCCCCAGGCTCATATCCCTGTACAACAGTCTGATCAGACACTGCTATATTCTTTTTAAAGCAAATTATACAAAATGCAAAACTCAATATAGTGGGACACTAAGGCTATAATTGAAAAATAAAACAAAACAAAATCCAGGAGTGAAGCAATACCAGGAGAGAGAGAGACCTTTGTGTTGAAAGTCATCTATGTTCTACACAAATGATAAAATTCAGATTTCTAAAATTGTTCCATTTTTCCATCTTAGACAAGATGTCATGAATAGAATGTCACAGTGTCAAGGAAAATGAGTGTTTAAAACTCTATAAAGCCCTTAGGAATTAAAAAAAAAGATGTTTTAACTTAATTCCATATTTTTCAACCCAAATCTTGTATCTTGTATCTTTGTAGGTTTTTGCAAAATGTCCATAGAAATGTTTATGAACTGCTTTACAAAGAAATAATCCTGTTTTAAAGTACTACTTGAATGAATCTCTCAGGTATAGAATTTAGGATTAGACTGACTGAGCTCTAAGGTCCCTTCCCTAAGACTTAGAGGCATAAGGTTTGAACACCTTATGTGTTCAATTCTCAGGGAAGGGACCTCATAATGAGAGTGACATCAAAGGAGTGTCTTACTATTTTGTGTCTTATCTTCTTATACCTTTTGTGTGCTTTGTAGTTTAGACTCCTCAAAAAATGCTGTCCACTATCGTTGCCTCCACTTCCTCTCCTCTTACGCTCTTCTTAAATTCTTACAATGTCATTTCCACATTGTTTCTACAATAGATTTCATTATTTCTACAATCGATAATGGTAGACTAGACTTTTTTAAATACTATCAATAGCTGTACTACTCTTACCAAAGAATTTTTATTTCTTTCACATTTTCTGCAACTTCGAGGAGAGAATATTTAAAAATTATTTTTAGTGTGTCAGATATTTTCTAATTATAGTGGATTTCTTGGATTTTGTATATCTGTAGCCTAAAGCACTGACTAATTTTTAATCTAGCCAGAATAAACTGACAATGTTACTCTCCTAGGTGAATAGGACTTAATACAATAGTATGCTGGTTGGGGCAACTAGGTGACAGAGTAGATAGAGTACTGAGCCTGGAGTCAGGAAGACTTATTTTTCTGAGTGCAAATCTGGCCTCAGACACTTACTAGCTACGTGACCTTGGGTAAGATACTTTACCCTGTTTTTGACTCAGTTTCCTCATCTGTAAAATGACCTTGAGAAAGAAATGATAAATCACTTCAGTATCTTTGCCAAGAAAATTCCAATAGGTATTGTGAAGAGTTAGACACAGAGGAAAGAAGACTTAACAGTAGCAACAAATGCTTATTGACCTTTCTGCCTCAAGTCTTTCCACAATCCAATCTATTATTTACTTAGCTATCAAATTTATCTTCCTAAAGCCCTTATCTGACCATTTCATCCTCATATCCAATAAACTCTAGTGTCTCTCTATCACCTCTGGGATCAAATATAAATCCCTTTTTTTTTTTTTGGTATTCGAAGCCCTCACAATATGACCTTCTCCTACTTTTCCAATCTTCTTATATCTTCTCTATCAGCTGATCTTTTTATTATTCTTTCCATAAGATACTCCTTTCAGACACTGGTATCTTCCTTGGTAGTTCCCCATGCCTAGAAATGTTCTCGTCTCTGCCTTCTGGCTTCCCTAACTTCCTTGAAGTCCCATCTAATAATTAATCTTATATAAGAAGCTTTTCCTCTCTTATTGTTAAGTACCTTCCCTCTATTTATTATCTTGAATTGATCAGAATTGTGTGTATGTGTGCATACATTATTGTTTACATTGGGTAGTTCCTATTAGACTGTGAGCTCCTAGATAGCAGGGACTAGTTTTTGATTTGCTTGTTTGTTTGTTTTGCCTTTCTTTGTATCCTGTGTTCTAAGCACAATGACTAGCACATAGTAGGCTTTTAATAAATGTGTATTGTCTGACTGACTTGTTGGCATTATACAATGTCTTAACTAGTTTGGTGAATTTTTGTCACATTTAAAAATCATGTTACTTAATATTCAAAAATACATTTTAATATTGACTCAAATCCAAATTGGAATTGTCCAAATTTAGATATATAGTCTTTTAACTTAGAACCAGGAAGCCCTGAGTTTCAATTCTGCCTCAGATATTTGCTAGTTATAAGCCCACCTATATCAAAATCACCTTTCTGATCTATTAGATAAAAGTAATAATAGTCCCTGGCTCATAGAGTTGTTGATAAGATTAATGAAATAATATAGGTGAAGTACTTTGTAAACCTTTTTTTTGTGCTATATAAGTTTTAGCTATTATTATTTTTCTTATATAATTTTAAGAATGAATATTTAATAATGCTTTTTGGCATTACTGCATTTCCAGATACCTGCATTTTATAAGCCCAAATCTCTACTTAAGCAAAATATATTTTATCATTCATTCTCTAGAAACAATAGCAGTCACTACCTTACTTTATGTTTGTTACCTTAATTTTCACTTAAATTATTGTTTCATCATGTAGATTGTTCTTATGGTGCTTCTTCATCAGTTTACATGTCTTCCCATGTTTCTTATCTGCTATTTTTAAAGCAACATAATATTCCATTAGGAAAGGAAAGAAAGTAAAGAAGAAATATTAATTATGTACCTACTCTGCGTGCTAAATGTACTAAATCAATTACAAAGATTCTCTCATTATATTCATATACTTCAATTTGTTTAAATACTACACAAATTAATGGGCATCCCCCTTCCCAGTTGTTGTTTTATTGCTACTACAAAATGTACTGATGTAAATATTTTGACATTTATGGAACATTTCCTCCCATCTTTGACATTTTTAGGGTCTAACTCTATTGCAAAAGAAAAACATAGCTCACGTTTATAAATAGTATAGTATTGTTTGGTTATAAAGATCTTTCTTCACTACAACTTTGAAAGTTAAACAGTATAAGGGTTATTTTCCCCTTTTTATCAAAGAGGAACTTGAGGCTCAAAGAGATTAAGTGACTTGTCTTTGGTTACAAAAATTAAAGGCTTAAACTGGGATTCAAATCAAAACCTATCATGCTAGCATTGTTTTATTGTACTATTTTATAAATCTCAGTCTCCCTCCATCCAAAAGTGCCCCGCTCCCAGCAACTTAATCCAATTCTGATTTTATGACTCTCCTAGGGGTTCCATTTATCTAAAGGTAGAACCCAATTCACAAACAAAAAATTCACTTTTATGAGGAATATTAATATGTGATATGTATAGCTTTTTAAGAAGAATATAGGAAGGGGTGGCTAGGTGGCATAGTGGATAAAGCACCAGCCTTGGACTCAGGAGTACCTGGGTTCAAATCCGGTCTCAGACACTTAATAATTACCTAGCTGTGTGGCCTTGGGCAAGCCACTTAACCCTATTTGCCTTGCAAAAAAACCTAAAAAAAAAAAAAGAATATAGGAGTTCCTCGAAATTTAACAATAGTGCTTTTACACGTCCAGAAGGATAGGGGAATAGTGCCTTGGATAAATAGTATAAGTAAAAGTATAAAATCTCTTTACATCTAGAATTCAGGTCTCACTGAGTCTGACTGTTCTTTCTTTTCTTGTATAAGGGACCCTCTAGAATCTACTTCAACTTTGTATATTTAAACTTAAGTCTTTGCTATTCCCCAATATGAACTCTGTTCCAGTCTGGATTCTGGGACTGTAATCATCTTTTAGTCTCTCCTCTAATCTATTCAAATTGTTCCCATCCTTTAAGGCCTAACCTGCACCTTCTGCCTTCAGGCATCTTTCACATTACTTCATCACAAAGTTTTTTTTCCCCTCATTTTGAATGAATTCCTGTTCTGAATATTTAATACTTTATAATATAGGTTTTTTCATGTTTGTTATTTCTTGTAAAGGTCTTGCCTTGTCACTTCATGTGTTTGAACCCCGAGTTCCTCTTTGACAAAAGGGGAAAGTAGCACTTAGACCATTTAACTTTTAAAGTTGTAGTGAAGAAAGATCTTTATAATTAGAATATAAACATCTCATAAGCAGGTACTCTTTTTGTGGAACTTCTTTCATATCTGTTCAAATATAATGTTGCCCACAAACCAGTCTCTCAATAAATCCATGTTAGTTTACTAATTCTCCAGATACTCATATGTATACCCCCTTGGAATATCAGTGTGAGTCTGGACACTCTATGAAGTTGAGTAGTCACTTGAGCTCTCTGAGCCTTAGTTTCCTCATTTGTAAAGTTAGAAGCTTGGTCTAGACCATTATAATTTCAAACTATAAGGGATCTTATCATACATATACAATTCCTTAATTTTGCAGATGAAAAAACCAAGGCACAAGATTTGCCCCAAGTCCCATGGGTACTAAGCAAAAAAGTTGAAATTTGAATCCTTTTCTCAAATTCCAAATTCTTTCCATAACTCTGTACTGATGAAACCCAGCAGGTATTTATTGGGTATCATTATACAGTAAAATCTCCCCTAGAATCTGTCTACCCCCTGCAGAACTTAATCTTGACTTTGACCTGGACTTGGCTTTCTGGTATTTTTGTTCTATTTTTGTTGCACATCTTTTCTTAGGTCCCTTCTAGCTCAAAATTTCAGAATCGATGACTCTTTCTTCTTTTGATTCAAGAAGTTTGGTTTCTTGTTAGGTCTAGATATCAAGGGGAGTGCATCTCCTTCTTTAAATATAGTAATGAAAAGGCATTCCTTTCAGATTTAGAAGATTTTCTAGGTAGCACTTACAGAGCTGCTCTGCTCTAAGTAAGAATTTCTCTATGGACCTTTGTGGAAAAAGCATTCTATTAATATTTTCACAAAGTATGAATTTTCATTGTTTCATCTCTTTTGCCTCAGATCTAACCATACCTTGATGAACTATTTTTTACTCAGAGAAGATCTGAACACCTATCCCTTAATGTAGCAGTTTACTAAGGTAATTCTGCTCAGTCTTATTGCAATTGCATACGACCTATGGAAAATTGAGCAATAACAGAGATGGATTCTTTCACATATATTAAATTCTAGCTTAGAATTATAATTACATCATCATTAGAACATAGACTTGGACCAAACAATAACCTACAAAGAAAATTTTTTTTCTAAACATTTCTGCTACTAGGTAGCAATAATGAGAACCACATTAATATATCTTTTAGAATGAATAGGCCAGCTTAGAGTTTTTCAAGATCTTGTACCTCTCTTTAATTGAATTGAGAGATGATTGCCCTATGATTACTTCTATTCATTCTCAGCATAATTTGCCATAATTAAAATTAACTCAATGTACTTAATGGAGCAGGATATACATGAGTTGGTCCTTATCCCTTCCCCCTCTTTATATTATAATTTGTAAGAAATCCTACATACACAACCTGACAAGGTGTATATTTTATGAGATAGATTTTCCTTAATTGATAGTGAGAGGAATCACATTATTGTTGAATTCAATGGGAATTAAAGGTAATTCCTCTACCTCGGTGACAAGTGTTAATTGGCTTATTTCTTTTATCTAACTTTTATTTTATTATTTGTATGGAATGGGACCTATCCTAGATATGCTATAATGTTTCTATATTTCCAGAGTCATTTATCTCTAAGTATACCCAATAAAAATAATAACATTTATATTGCAATGATTTTTTTCTACCACTAAAACCTGCCAGGTAGCATGTAGCTAGCTTTACCATTTATAACAAGAACTACATCCTATTTTAGGATCGGGGACCTGAATTCTAATCCAACCTCAGATACTTGAAACTTAACTAGTTGTGTGACCTTGAGCAAGTCACTTAATCCTGATTGCCTCACATCCAGGACCATCTACAGTTTTCCTGATTCATATCTTACCACTGGACCCAGACGGCTCCAGAGAAGAAAGGCTGGTGACCTAGCACAGCACCCCTCACTCAAATCCAGTTAGCATGCTTGTCGTGTCATCTTCCTGATGTCATAATCTTCTTCAATAATGAAGGATAAGCTTCAGTCAGTTATCTCATTTGATCCTGACTACAACTCTGAGAGATAGATACTATTATAATCCTCATTTTATAGATGAGAATACTGAGTCTAATAAATGTTAAATGACTTATCCAGGTCACACAAATTTGAAAATAGATAATCTAACTCCCAATACTGTAATCTACAGCTGCCTCTATAACATTTTACTTAGAATGTAAGCCCCGTGAGGAGTCATATTTCCTAATTTTATGCTAATTCCTTTTATGCCTAATGTGCCTTTTATGACTTAATAATGATCACAATTTAATAATTAATATGGTACTACTGAAGATAGCAATAAGATAGGTAGGTGGCACAGTGGATAGAGAGTCCTGGCCCTGGAGTCTGGAAGACTCATGCTCCTAAGTTCAAATCTGATCTTAGACATTGACCAACTATTTGACCCTGGACAAGTCACTTAACCTTGTTTGCCTCATTTTTTATATCTATAAAATGAGCTAGAGAAGGAAATGGAAAAACACCCCAGTAGCTTTGCCAGTAAAACCCCAAAGAGGATCAAAAAGAGTTGGACACAAAAGAAAAATGACCAAACAACAAGGCAGCAATAGTTGGAACTCCTTTTTTGTTAAGTTTTTTTTGCAAGGCAAATGGGGTTAAGTGGCTTGCCCAAGGCCACACAACTAGGTAATTATTAAGTGTCTGAGGTCAGATTTGAACTCAGGTACTCCTGACTCCAAGGCTGGTGCTTCATCCACTACACCACCTAGCTGCCTGGATAGTTGGAACTCTTAATTGTGACTTTTTAATCTGTTATTAAGCAGGTCAGTCATTCCAGCTTCTGGGCCAGCAATGTTTTAAATGGTAGAATTCAAGTTAGGTAATAGATAATTTCTTAAATTGAAGATCTTATCTGAACCCTAACTGAATGAATCTTTAATAATTATGAACAATTATAAATCTTGTCTCTGATTTGGCTCCTCACTTTCATCCTGCTGGGGTGTTGGCTCTATTCTGGCTCTAAGGAATAGAAAATTAATCAAAAGATTAATTAGATTCTTCTTCCACCTGTTTTCTACCACATAGATGATCTGCAACAGCTAAATTGAATTTGTATGGAATTGCTCCGGACATTGTGTGGGGTGAGATATGAATGTAGAGGAAAATTCTGTTCAGTTACATTCTTCAGTAATGGGCTATGAATATATGCTATAATGTTCCAAATGATTGTAATTAGTTAAAAGTTCATACTTTTCTTCTAGGGTACCATTTGTCAAATCTAACTTGGAAATTTCAAAGGTTTGCTATAGTACTAAATTAGTGTCTCATTTAAAGAGCTAAGAAAATAACTAGATAAATGCAACTCAATAAATATTTATGATAGGTTTGAGACATATCATGGCAAAATACAAAATTGTTCTTTCCATCTAGGAGATGTTCATCTGGGGAGATAAAAATGCCAAGTTATTAATAATACAGTAATGGCCACCTGACAAAATCATTTAGGAGAGAGTCATTCTTCTTTAATAAAAAGTCATAATTTTATATCACTTTATAACTATTACCTTATTTCATCCTTACCATAACTCCTTAAGACAGGTGTTATAATTATTCCCATTTTACAAATGAGGTAACTGAGGCTGAAGTTATTGAATGTCTTGCCAAAAAGTCATAAACTAGGAAGTATCTGAGGCCAGATTTTCCTGATTCTAGGTCTGGTATTCTTTCTGCTTTGCTACCTATATATATATAGAGTACCACTTCATATAGAGTGAGAGGTTAGAGTAAGTCATTTCTAAGGACCCTTTCAATTCTAAGATTACAATTTATGCAGCCCTTAACTCAAGACTATATTAAGACACTGTTGCTGAGATTGTGGGAAGATTTGGGGATCATATAAAGAGAAGAAGTATGGAATAAAAAAAGGAAAATGAAATGCCTGATCATTAAATATACAAACAACCCGTTTTTATAAATATTGTAAGTTATATTATGAGTAGATTTCAAATAACTTACTTCACTTTGTTAATTTTCTCAACTAATATGTCTCCTATAGGATGTGGGAGATAGTAATTCCTATAGTCCATAATTCTTTTTGCTATTGGTTCTTCCTCCTTCTATTAAATAGATTTTAGAGGCATTTGATATATAAAAAACTTATCAAAAAATGTTTGAGTTGTCAAATTTCTGAATACCTATAAAACAAATCCATGACAATTCTGGAGGGATTTAGCTAGTCATTAGTGGCAAAATGACATTACCCTTTAAATATGAAAATTAATATATTTTAACATTATCCAGTTGTGAATCATAAATGATCCTCTATTGAGAAAATCAAGATGTTGTATTGAAAAAGAGAGATTTGTTCTTTTGAAGATATTAGTAACAATAAGTAAACAAAGCTAACATTTGTCATACTATCTTAAAAACTAACTTATTGAATGAATATAGTGTTCAATCTAAAAAATATTTTTGGAAGCCTGATATCAAGGTATGTCAACAAATCTTTATTAAACTCCTACTATGTTCCAAGTACTGTGTTAAGTACTGTGGTCATGAATAAATAATAGCCTCTTCCCTCATGGAGTTCATAATCTAAGGGGGAGACAGCATGTAAACCACTATGTAAAAACAAGATTTATAAAGGATAAATTGGACACAATATAGAGAAAATTCACTAACACTATAGAAGAAAGAGAATGACTTGGAGAAAATAGATCACAGAATATATAAAATAAAACAAAAGAATGCTGGAAAGGAACAAAGAAGCCAGGTGGTAAGGAGCTTTAGAAATCAAACTGAATTTTATATTTAATTTTGGAGAACATAGGAATCCACTGGAATTCATCGAATGAGGATGGGACAGGGTTGGCATGGTAAAACTTGCTCTTTAAGATCAATTTGATAGCTGAGTGGAAGATGGACTAGAGTTGGGAGAGGCTTGAGGGAGACAGATCAAATAGAAGGCTTTTGGAATAGTCTAGAGTTTGTTACTGGAGTGGTGGCAGTACTAGAGGAGAGAAAATGGTGTATGAGTGAAGTTGTGTAGATGGACAGGACATTGCAACTGATTCCATATGGGAGGGTGAAAGAGAATGAGGAGTTGGGGATACATTTAGTCTGTTTATATCAAACATACTTATTGAAATCCAATTAGAGACAAACCAACTTAGAAAAAATACCTTTGTGTAATTTCCTACTATGGACTCAAATTTAGTATTTGTTCAGACAAGGAGAAAATTTAAAGTTATTTTACAGCAACTTTAAAAGTACTTGGAATATATAAGATAACTAATGATTAAATGACAAAAAGGACATCCAACTGTCTTTTGAGTTTCTAGTCTGAGTATTAATATTCCTATTTTATAAAGAAGCTAATTCACAGAAAGATGAAATCACTGTCCCTCAGTCACAGAACTGTGTTTGGAACCCAGGTCTTCTGATTCCGAGTTCCATGATTGTTCTATTACTTTTATCACATCAGCTTATTTATGTCATTAAACATTCAAAGTCATTTACAGAGGGAGTATATTTTGAGAGTACTTATTTGTCTCTTTCTAAAGTCCTTTCCGAGCAGATAAAAATGAAAGAGGCAAGAAAGAAAGAGAGAAAGAAAGAGTAAAGAGAAAGAGAGAAAGAAAAAGAAAGAAAGGAAAAAGAAAGGAAGGAAAGAAAGAAAAGAAAAGAAAAGAAAGAAAGAAAGAAAGAAAGAAAGAAAGAAAGAAAGAAAGAAAGAAAGAAATATCTTGAGGGTATTGGCCCTGAACCATAGGGAATAAAGATGTAAGTCAGCCTTAATAGAGGAAAATGACTTTTCTCCAGTTTTTTAATCTATTCTATATATTGAAATGGAAAATTAATTATTTCTAAGCATTATAGGTGAAATTACTCTAGAAAGAACCTTGAGAGCTCCTCAGGAGTTATGTTGGTGTTCTCAAGTCAAAGAAGAAAATATAAAATGCATGTTTAGTCAAATGAAGTTCTCTAAAATCAGAAAATTTGTTTAGCAAAATTAGCTAACCTTATCATGACTCAACATATGATCCTTTGATACAATCTTAAATTTTTAAGAAGGGAAATTCCCCAAGATGAAATTTTCTGTGGTTTCACATTTTACAGGCATTGTGGATAGAATTCAGGACTTGTAAAGACTCTAATTTCTCTTCTGCTGGTTAATGCTTACTTGTATAACCATGGGTATTTTAATTTCTACATCTCTAGGGTTTTCCTACTGAAGTCATAGACAACTAGAAAAAATTTTTCACGAAGTTATTCCCCACTCTGATGAATTAAAATTAACTTTTGAAGGACTAGATGTTCCTTGAGAATAACTTTTCTTGAAGAATTCGTGTGGGGGGGGCGCATGCGCATGTGCACTTTTGGCAGTTAGCTATAAATAAAGAATGCTCAGTTATATAAAGGATGAATTTGACTCTTATTCTAGTCAAGGGAGATTGGTCTTTTAATTTGAGATCTAATTCCAGTTTACCTTGAAAAAGGACTGAGGAGATTTCATGATTTGAGGTCCTTGAGGGAGTCAAGGAACTAAGAGCATAGCATCATTGTTGCTAGAAACAAAGTCTGAAGTTCATTTAATAGAATTTGGGGTAGAAGGTCTGGAATAGCCAACACTTTACCTAGGAAAATTGTCAAAATTGCAAAATAAATTAATGTTTTGGTCTAAACTTGTGATTTTTATCTATATGGAGAATTCCTTTAACCTATACAATTTAGTAACTTTCAGTCTAGGAAATTACCTGAGACTCTGAGACAGGAAATGATTTTTCTATCTATAATTAGAAAGTTTCAGATGTAAAATGAGGTAATTCAGACTCTAATGTCAACTCAACAATTTCCCTTTAGCCTTAAGAAATAAGCTGCTTGATGACAGGAAGTCTTGCTAGTTTCCTGTCTTTGATCCCTGGAACTTAGCCATTCCATAAGTATTTACTTAATAAGTTCATTTTAATTTTGTATAATATTTTACTTTTTCCCCAATAACATGTTAAAATGAATTTTATTTTTAAATGGGAAGGAACAGCATAGTAAGTTTGGAGATGTTCCCTTACCTCCTTTTCAGGTCTACCCAAAAGTTCATTTTATATCCTTTTGATCATTTCCCTGCTTAGTAAAGTCCTACATGTATTTTCCCCTCTGACAACTGTTCAAAAAGTTGCATGCCTCCTGTGCTTTACTGCATTCTGGACAACATAACAAAACCCGTATATTCACTGTATCTCCTTTTTGCATGAGAAACACTATGCCAGGGCTCCATAAAGTAGAAGGTCTGGTAAGTTTATTTCTCATTCTCTTATTTTTTATTCTGAGACATACTGATGTTTTGGCTCTTTAGCCTTTCTTATCACAGAGCTATTGTTTAATGTGCTATCTAGTGAATCACCATGGTTTCAAAGGAGGATTAGGGAAAGATGAGTCTGTTCTTTAACAAGCATACACCATAAACTAAAGAGTTTGCAAATGCTGTGATTGCTTGTGTTTTCCAAAGGAAATAAAGCTAAATAAATTGAAAGGGAAGTACAGCAAAGGGTTTGGGTGATCTTTCAACTAAGTTGGATAAAAGCCAATTTAAAAAAATATTGTGAAATGAAGGAATATATTGCATAGTAAGTTTATTGCAGTTTTTGGAGGTTTTCCCCTTGATCTAATTGAATTTGTGGGAAGTATGTTTAAAAAACTCTATTCATCAGCCCATATCTTTATCCAGCCTACTACATACCTTGAAAAGTTAATCATCTCTGCCATTGTTAATAAAGATTATATGAGTCTTTCTTCATTGACCATCCTGAAGTATCTTGCCTGCTTGCCTGAACCCATACAAGTCTTCTGGATGCTCATGAATGTTTATCTGTACATAAGAATGAAATACATACTTATTCTCTGAAGTAGCTTTTGAGTCCAACAGAGCTAGGTTATCTATGCCATGGAACTGATTGGTAAGTCATCCATTTGTATCTTAAGAGCAAGAATAATGCTATCTTATGTTTTTGTTTTCAGTTCCTAGCATGTGGCCTTGTACCTATTAGGAATTAAATAAGTTAGTTGAATTGAATAAAAAATGCAATCAAAATGTTGGATTACACCAAAAACAACTTCTATTTGTTTGCTCTGTTATGTGACAATATTTGTGCTCTATTTTCATTCCTCATTATGTTTTTTCTTGGGTTCATAATGAGTATGTTTTGCTTAGGTTAATAATGGCTTTGTTCCCTGTGTGTATATTGGAGCCTTAAGGAAAAAAAGAGTGAAGAAGGCTTTGCCCCAAGGTGATGACACCTGGATGGAAGATATCTTTTCTCTTAAATGACCACTATCTCTTTAGTATTGGCCTTCATTTGTTATTTTTAGAATTCTCCTCCTCTTTTCCCTCCTCCAAGGATACCTAAATCAAGTCCTTCTCTCCAGTTTTCTCCTTGTTCAACTGTATCATGTTTGGGCTTTTCTCTTTTTCTCTATCTTAAGCCAGTCCTAAACCTTACATCCTTCCATGCACTGACCCTCAAACACTAATTAGCTTATGGTCCTAAACAATTCACATAACTTCTCTCACTCTCTGCCTGTTTCCAGATATATGAAATGTGAATAATATTAACTTCTACCTCACATAGGTGAGGATCAAATGAAATAAGGTAATGGGTAAAGAACTTTGGACATAAAGCTCTCTCTTTCTCAATATGTATACACACACACACACACGTGTGTGTGTGTAAATTTAAATTTACATAAAAATATATTTATACATACATTTATATTCTTGGTGTTTTTTTCTATGTAGGTAGAAGCAAATTAGCTTCACTTGATTAGGAAGCTTCCATGAAGTAATGCATATAGTTTGTAATGAATTTGGATGATGGGGGAAGGAATGGATGAAGAAGACAAACGTCTTTCATTTCTTCTTTTTGCCCACTTCAAATCTTGACCCCAAGATTATGTACTCATCTGACTAATTAGATGTATCCAATTAATATGTAAGAAGTTCACTATGAAGTCTAAATTCTAAGAATTTGAATTTTTTAATTTTACTCCCTGATTACAATCTCCACCTTACTAAAACCTCTCTTTCCTTGTACTTTCTCCTTTTCTCCTAGGACACCATCCAATCTAATCCAATAAACATTTATTATAAATTTACCATGGTCAAGATACTTGATTTCACATCGAGATTAGAAAAATAAAATTTTAAAAATTGTTGTTCTTGAGGAGGCAACTTCAACATATTTTTATAGCAGTGGCTACTACTGGCTATTGAAGAGGTTCACAGTATATTTTCTTGGTTTGTTTCTTGGTATTTTTTAATATTAACAATATTAAATGTGATAGTTACTCTTATTTCCAAGTTATTTTCTCATTGATCAATTCTGGGAAAATGCACAGAAAGTACAAAGCTCCTGATCTCCTGTAATGTCATTCCAAAACTCAGCAAAGGTCATAAGGAACTGTCAGTAGCAGAACTACGAATAGAACTCGAGACCCAATTTCCCTCTCTGATAATGAAAATTCCCTCATAGGAGTAGGATTATAGTGTTTCATGCTATCATGTCTTATTGATTATGGCAGATATCTCTCATTCTGCAAAGTCAGGACTCTTAAGTAATTCAATGGTGCCCCAAGGGCTCTTCCTCAGTCTTTTCTTGAACTTTACCACTAACATTATACTCTGCTACTGATTTAAAATAAAAGGATTGGAAGAAAATTCTTAAGTGATCACAAGACAGAATGGTTACTCAGATAACATTAAAGTCATCACCCTCTGCAGTAGGTAAGCTAGGAAAACTTTAACATCTTTAGTTTCAAAATTGTATATTCAAGAGGATCAGTAATTTCTCCTTCTACCCATACAAATGAAGTTATTCTATGACTTAATAATAATATCTTATGTAATTACACAAGGCACATAGAGATTAAATTAATTACTCAGGAATACACAGGTAGATTCTGAACTGATATTTTCCTAAGTCTGCATACCTATTTAAACCCAGGTCTTCATGATTCCCAGTTATAAAATGCTGCTTCTGAGCCTGTTATTATTCCTGGGGCAAGGGACTTTCACTTCCCTTAAGCTATTTCATCATTAGAGATTTTAGTTCTTTCACCATAATACAGACATGCATCAATTGTGAGTCAGGTGTATTCTCTAACTATGCACATGAGCCATTCTAATGACTAAAGATAATCTTTGTATATAGATTGCTTTCCACGATTTATTATATGGCAAGACAAACCCTGTACTTTTAGAGTCATTAGTGTTGGAAGAAAAAGTTTGCATGTTATCTTTAGCATGAAGACTCTAGATTCATCCTAGTCCATAGAGGTGATTAAGGCAACATTAGGCTCTTTTTTGGAATGGCTAGGTGGTACAATGGGTATAGTGCTGGGTCCAAAGTTAGGAAGATTCATCCTTATAAGTTTAAACAGAAATCTACTAGGTATATATATATATATATATATATATATATGACAAATCACTTAACACTATTAGTCTCTTCCTCATCTGTAAAATATGTGGAAAGAATATCCCAATAGGATCATAAAATTTGAACACAACTAAGCAATAACAGTCTGTTTTCTTCCTCCAAAGAATTCTTTTTTATCCTCAATCTCTTGTTCTTGACCATTGCTTGCTATTGATTTCTCTGGCATAGATAGGCACCATTTTTTACAATCATATTCAGCTATAACCTTTTATATTTCTGGATATGATATAGGGGTTGCTCAGTTTAAATATTAGAGAACAACTTCTTGAAAAGTTGTACCATAATTAAAATTTCATAAATGAAACTATTGTTTTAAAAAGCTATTTAATAAAATCTTTTGTAAGGTAATGGCTCAGTTCTTAATATATCTTGTCTATAAGTTCTGATTTCCAGCTATCAGATTTGCCTAAAGCAAACTATATTTGCAGTTGTCTATACTCAAAATAACATTTTGTTGAATTTACATGGTGTTTGTTGCCTTCAACACTATCTCCTTGGTGGTTCAACTTTGCACACAGTTGATCAAACTGAAACATCTACTACACCAATTGATGCAAAAATTTTTTATTTGTCTTCCAGATCTTATGATTATCCATCTCTTTGGCCCATATTTTTTCTATATCACTTTCATTTCTCAAAGATTACAGTATTCTTTGTAACATAATCACATGATTTTTCACCCCACCCCCCCAAAAAAAAAGATCTGCCCTTAAAAATATAATAGTAGCATCTAGGTAACAAAGTGCTAGACTTGGGGGGCAGGAAGACTTGAATTCAAGTCCCACTTCTGGCGTTTGGTAGCTGTGTAACCTTAGGCACACTACTTAACCTGTCTCAGGTTCAGATTCTTCAGTGCTAAAATGCTATCATTCAATAGGAGCCTGTACATTCCAGAGTTTCTGTTAGGATCATATAGTGTATATAATGTGTCATATATACACACATATATGTATATACATATATATTTGCACATATATTTACATACATATTCCAATTACATATAATATATGTAATAAAATATTAATATGTTATATAAATCTTGTCTTCCACTATTATCATAAGCAAATCTTATGCCCAATGAAAGTGGGCAATTTTTAGTGATATTACTGCAGATAATCATAGATCACATTTTCTTCAAGAAGTAAAAACATTTCATATTTTGACTTTTTGTTCTTGTAAAAAGTCTAATTCTTTTTAATTCTCTGGGGTAATCACATCAATCAAGATAGAAATGGATCCATTAATCGAATGGTCATTCCTAGGGAAAGCTATCCATTTCTAGTTTGGAGACAAATATATAATTTACACTTTCAAGAGAGAGTTGTTCCTTCTGTGAATTTCCAGATGAAACATTTGTATAAAATTAGGGAAAAAGGTGAATAAAAATACTCATAACCTGACTTGTCTTTTTATAATTAAATTTGATTTGGAAAAAGGTTCCCCTTTTTTGTTAGTTTTTCTTTCTTTAGTTTAGAAAAAGTTAGTTTCATAACTTTAGCTTACATACCCTTATTTCCACCAGATGTTTGCACATATGTTCTACCCTGGATAATACAGTATTTCATATTTGTTACAGCAACAAAAAGTTCAGAAAGTTACAATACAGCTTCCAACACAACTTTAAAAAACCAAAGTAGCTTGGTTATTTCTCAGATGCATTGATATTTGAAGGGCCATCTCATGGAACTGAAAACTCTTTGCAGTTCTTAGAGTCTAGACTTCAGAAAACTCTGAGGATTGTCTCCTTTTAATCTAGTACCAGTATCAGTTTTCTCACATTGGAGAAGATACTCAAATGCTAAAAGTCAGCAGACTTGCTGCTAGGAACCAAAGGGATAAGGTAGATTCTCACTTTTTTTAAATGAACACAAAATTTCTGTGTCTTATTAAAGACTGCAATAATTTGTGCTCCTTCTTATGAGTCTGTGGATAGAACTGGAAAATAACCACATCTTTTAGGTAATTTTAATACATTTAACCTCTTAATGTAGAATTAGTAGCATCATAGTTGTAGTAGCAGAGCCATCTATTTCAATAGTGCATTGGTGTCTGATTCACAACTCATCTTGTATTGATTATCTGTATCTGTGTATAAATTAGTTTTCTTCAAAAGTGATTTATTGCCTACAAATTAACAATATTCATTGAAGTAAAAAGAAGACTTATGGGGAGGGTGATGATGAAAAAAGGAGAATGTGTCATATATTGTGACAGGAAAAGAGGTCAAAATAACATTTTGTTGAATTCATATGGTGTTTGGTGCCTTCAGCACTATCTCCATTGGAGGTACAATTTTGCACAATTGATCAAACTGAAGCATCTATCACTCCAATTGATGCAAAATTTTTTTGAAAAGGGCAAGAAGTATGGATCATGAAAGCATCAAACTGACCCATGATGGGTTCTCCTCATAGGTTCAATTAAGTCAGCTATACTCTTCCCATTTAAAATTTGGCATTTACTTTAATAGCTTACAAAACAAGACTGAGATTAGACAGCAACAGCAAAGTAGAACAGGCATGAGCAATCTAAGTTCTGACCTCGAGCAAGTCAATTAATCTTTCTAGGCTTCAGTTTACTCAGTTGTAAAATGAGAAGGTTAGACAAGCTAATCTCCAAAGCTATTATCTCCCAGCTCTGAAATATCATGATTCTTTTTTTATCTAGTTGTAAAAGAATATCTACATGATCAAGAGCCTTATCCTTCAAACTCCCCCAACATACACGCATACACCTGCAAGGTAAACATTGAAAATACTTTTAAAATCATATAAAGGGATCAAAGTGAGGGTATGTGTACATCTGGGTAGATGTGAAGAGTGGGGAGTTGAATGAGCTCTTCCATTTTCTGTGCATCAATAAATGCATACTCTCATATATCAGACTTAATTTTGAAGCTAACTTCAAAAATCAACTAGTTCAACTCCCAAATTTTATAGATAAGACAGATGAGAACCAGAAGAAAAGTAACTTAACTAAATTCAAATGTGTCAGTAGCCAGGTAACAGTCTGTATGTGTAACCATATAGCTAGAAGAGATGTTAACATGTCTTTGTATTTACATTCCTAAAACATAATATTTTGACATAACAATTCTAGCATCCTGCTTTTACTAATGAAGAGCCTGAAACCTAAATGGGTGAAAGATTTGACCAAGATCACATAGGTAGTAAGTAACAGTGTTAGAATTCTCATTCAGATTTTCTGATTCTAATTCCAGTGTTCTTGCCACTAGACCACAACTCTCCCTACATCAGAAATCCAGACAAGATGATACAAAAAGAATAAGCTGTTCAATAAACATTTCTTAAGCAAAAGATTTGTCAGAAATTGTGCTAAGCACCAGGGTTAATCACTACATTCAAAGAGTTCACAGGGGAATGGGGAAATAACAAGAAAAGAATTATGCTCCCCAAAATATATGTAGGGCAAATTAAAGATAATAGAGAAAAGATAAGGATGTATGTTAGTCTTGAAAATCCATCAGACTGAGAGATAGGAGACCCAAGTTATGGTTTCATCTCTACTTCTGTCTATATAATCTTAGGGAATAAATTTAATCTCTCTGAGTCTGTTTCCTCCTATTTAAAATGAGGAGGTAGAATTAGATGTTCTCTTTTCCTAACATTCTCTGATATTGTAAGCACTAGGATAACATTAAAATGAATGGTCACAATAGAAATCTGATCAAATTAATTCTTGGGAGTGGAATGGATAAAAGAGAAGCACATAGATAAAAATCATTAGGTAAAACACCTGAGAATTTTTAAATGGTCTTGAAATGAAATTTCTCATAACTCTTGGAATAATGAAATGGTATGTACTTAAGTTTTTCACTGTCTGGCAATAAGGAAGGTACTTAGCAAAGCAAATTCATGCTTTCTAACCACTATTCTACAATGATAATAGATGATTAAATGGTCCCCACATACTGAGTTCTGGGAATTTGCTGAGGTCTTAGGTAGAATTTTAAAAAAAACGACTACATATCTTCAACTATTTTTTTACAAGTTACTATGTCAGAACAGTTAAAACAAGATTACTCCTTTCACAGCTGCCAAGAGAAATAATTTCCCCAAAAGTCATATTTTTGTTCTAATGTCATGACTGCTTTATTATACAATGTTCAAAGAAATGACTTGGCACCATATTTCTAGCAAAGAAGTACTTAATTGGATAAATGATTTGGATGATGTTTCAAAGAAAAAAATTCTGACATACCTGGAGTAAAGTTTTTTTTAAAGCAATGCTTGCTAATGAAGTCATCATCTCTATAATAAGCAGAATTGCTTTCTGAATAAGGTGTTTGAATCTTGATTAGAAGGATGTGCCAAGAGCCTTTATTTTTATGAGTTGTAGGACTCATGGTTTGCTTGTCATGGAGAAGTCAGATTAAAATAAAAACTGATGTCAGTTGGATGGGGTCATGTGGAAAAATGGAGTTTGCCTGTAAAAATATCCTTGGACTCTAAATATGTTATGAAAGCAGAATCAGAAAAAGTGAAATGTATATTTTCATCAGCTAAGAAACAACTTGGAATTTATGCCAGTGAATTCTTAGAGTCAGTACATAGAAAACTGTACTCCTTATCCAGCTACCAATGCCTTAGTTTGGTTTTCATTAAAGGGTGGATCAGTTTGTGAAACAAAAAAGTTTTGAATGAGAACCAATTTTCAAGAGGGCAAAAGCCAAGTGGTCATATATCCAAGCTGTTAGCCTGTGGGTACAATATTTCTCCTTAGCAAAGAACATTTTATCAATAAGTGAACTGAGACAGGATGGTAGTTATTTTGGATCAGAGCACAGTATACCTTTATATCCAAGGCTGGCCAGTGATATGTGCTTCAGATGAAGGTTTCTAAAGCTCATAATATACCTGTCAGTACTATGTCAAGAAATAAAACATTTCTCCCTACCCTTAGGCAACATTTATATCCAAAGCATGGGTATCATTAGTCTTCTTCTCATCATTGTCTATTTGACTGGTAATAGAGCTATGATATTTTTGAGGTGGCATGGTACAATGGAAAGAGACCTAGATTTGGTGTTAGAAGATCTTAATTCCATTCAGTGCTCTGGCTTACAGCCTGCATGACCTGGGACAAGTCACTGAAATTCTCAAGGCCTCAGTTTCTTATCTATAAAATGTAGGGGTTAGATTTTTATGTCCACCCAGATCCCTTTCAGCTCTAAATCTATCTTTGATCCAGAGAGAGACTGAGAGAGACAGAGAGAGAAAGACAGACACAGAGACAGGGACTCAGACAGACAAAAAGTCAGAGACAGAAATTTTTTAAAAGTTTTTATTAAGTGCTTCCTTTGTAAAGCATAGTGCTAATGACTAGATGATAAAAATAAAGATAATCCTTACTTTCAGGCTGCTCAAATTCTAATAATGAGAGTAGGATCATAGGGTTAAAGATGAGTGTTAAAATCTACCATGTCTAACTACTTCTTTTGTAATTGAGGAATCTTAGGCCAAGAGAAACTAACTAATTGATTCAAGGTCACACAGCTAGGCAGGTCACAGAATCAATATTCAAAACAGTTTCTCTGCCACATTTCATAATATAACTCAAGAAGGTGGCTAATATGTGGAACCTAGAGGACTTCTTGGCCATAGATGTGTAGACAGCATTCTTAATAATAAAAGCTAATATTTATAGAGAGCTTTAAAGTTTGCAGAAACATGTTACAATAGTTTATCTCATTTGATTTTCACCTCAACCCTATGCTCTAATCTAGATTTTCCAGATAAGGAAATTGAGTGGGAAAGGGGAGAATGATTAAATCTTTATTAAGCATTTATTTGTGCTTAATTTATTTTGTGCTTAACAAATATAACATTTGAACCACACATCAATTCCGAGAGGTAGTTGCTATTATGTTTGTTTTTCCACTGATGAAACTGAGGCAGAAAGAGATTGTGCACATAGCTACATGTCTGAGAATGAATTTGAACTCAGGTAATTCTGTTTCTGGGCCCAATGCTCTATCCATTGTGTCACCTGGCTGTCTCTTTTCTCTGATAAGTTTTGAAGTAGATGACCTCTGACTTATATTCCATTTCTGTGATTTTATGAGATATTTTCACTCTGAATTTGGTCAAAGACCACTTTGACAAAATGTCATCAAACAAGTGTCAAATTCTAACCTGGGAAAGAAGCAATTTTGATAAAGTTCACCAACTGGTTTTGCTTTCTTGATGTCCTCTCTCCCATATGGAAAAAAAAGAAAAGAAAAAAGAAATTAGTTGAAAATTGGAGAGGCTCAGTGACATGTGTTGGCGAGCAAACCAAATCCTGAACAACTGCTACTGGGTATCTCCCCTGCCACATTTGCATGACTCACACTCATTCTGTCATGTTAATTGAAAGGCCTTTAATTTGCACGTGAGAATTTTCTGATTGACTATGTTCTATGAACCCCCTTCGTTATTATGCAAATAGACTAGCACCTGGGAAAACAACTAATTTTATTTACTTTTGAAGCAATGCATTCATTTGGTCATGATGTAAAGGAGGACTTGAGAATCCCTCTGGTGTTGACATACAATGTTGAAATGGACAGTGTGGGAGAAATCAATAAGTTCTTACCTGTTTCTGTTCTAAATTCCAACATCAGGTTTATTGAAATATGATTTGTGATCAAAGGGCATTCACTGACTCTCCATCTTTCAACCCATTAGAGAGGCCTTAGCTCCAGTAGGAAATCCAGATGATGATGGGAATTTCAGTGGATACATCACAATTGTACCCTGGAGAGTAAGCCAAATAGGTTGACAAAAAAAAGAGATTGTAACTTATTCCGAATAGCAGACCTCATGTTCCATTCAGTACATTTGTTCTTTCCCCTTGTCTTTGTTTAAAGGGAAGGTTTGCCCCATTCATCACTCAAAATTTATAACTAATTCATTAGTCAGTCTTTATCAGAAGTATGTGGAACCTGAAAACAATAACTAAAGTATATTATTGACAATGGATGAATGTTTGGGCAGTGAGAAATCACAACCTCATTTATATCAGTCTTCCTAAAATTTCTTCTAATCTGAGCCCTGGGAATGATGGAGTGACAAAGATCTGTTTTGTATTTGATTGTCCAGTTCACAAATAGATCACTTTTTTGTTCATTAATAAAAAATATTGCTTCATTCAAGGTATGGAAATATCTTCAGTGATCTCCCTATTACATCTTGAGGAATTACAAAATTCCATTGACTGGTATTCAAAGACCTCTACCCTTTAGTAGTACCCTATTCATCTTTATTTCATGTTGCTCCCTTCTGTGCCCTCGAAACAAATTAGTCTCTAGAATCCAACATCTGCTTTTCTATCACTGCACTTATGTTTATGTGGTATATTATGTCTGAAATGTTTTTGCTTATCCCTCTTCATACTTATTGAATGGATAGCCTCCCTTTAAAATCCAAAATAAAAGCTATCCCTTCCATGAAGTTTTTACTAATGTATCATGTTTTCCCTTGATTCTCATATATTCTCTCTTTCTTTCTCACCTACTTTCTAATTCTTTTTCCTTTATTTCCCTTTTTATATCTTCTTAATAATTTATTACTATTGCACAAATAAATAAATTACTCTCCTATTTTACCATTGAAAAATATATATGGTGTGTGTATAAAGTATATATACATATATTGTAAAATATGCATATATATGCACATATTACTTCTTTAGGCACACAGAAAGCATATTCTTTTCTAATATATATTTCATTTTTCCAATTACATGTAAAGAGTTTTTCATCATTTATTTTTTGTAAGATTTTGAGCAGAAAGTATTTTTCAATAGAACTCTAATAGCAGATGATATGGAATATATCAAAGAACAATTTGTGATTCATCCTATTGTTATTGTTGTTGTTAATAGCAGCGGTTAAAGTATTCCTGATTCTGATATAAGGAAGAAAATTAATTCCCTATTTGTCTAATGTAATTTCAGTTATTATCAGGGCTTCACTATATATCCTAAATAACCTGAATTCATTCATAGATGAGAGCTGTAACTTAACTTTTCTCCAAGGAATTATGAGTTTTAAATTCAAAATTAAGTTAAATAGAGACCAAAGAGCTGTCCGGAAGGTGTTCTGTAATGCAACACAATGTAATTCTTACTTCTCTGGTTTTCAAGAGACACTAGACCAGTTTAACTTCTTAAAACTAAATATTTGAGGAAGAAGCAAGAATAATAAACCTTTAGTACTATTATGTCAGACAGATTTTGCAGTTTACTCCCTGAAAGCAAATTAGTGTCTTAACTCTTTCAAACTGTTGAGGGGTCACTTATTGAATTGTGGCAATATGCAATCTGTTTGCTATAACATTATCAAAGTGATGGCGGTTGTGGGTGGTAGCAATGGTGGTAATTGTGTATGTGTACGTGTGTGTGTGAGTGTGTGTGTGAGTGTATGTGTGTGTGTGTGTGTGAGTGTGTGTGTGTGTGTGTGTGTGTGTGTGTGTGTGTGTGTGTGTATGGGTGTGAAAGCTTACATGAGAAAGAAAAACAGAGAGACTGAGACAGAGAGACAGAGTCAGCAAGTCACAGAAGGAGGTTATATATTTCACATGCATAATTTTTTTTCCCAAAATGAAATGTACCACCATTGAGGGAAAAGGGGGATTGCTGGAAAGTGCAGGTGATATAAAAGAGTCTTAGCCCCATGTGGTAACCTAGCAGAGAGTCTAATGAAGTGATCTGATGCTGCTCCTTTATTTCTTTAGTTCTCTAGCAAGAAGGTGCTAACAGAATTTGAAAAGGATTCAAAGTAATGGAATTCATTCCAGGATTTGGAGATGGGACTATGAGAGTTCACAGCCTGTGGTTTGACTTCTACTTGCTCTTGCAGACTATAGTGTTGAACCTCCAATCCTATAAACAGAGGGCCAACATTGTTGATGAGATGTGTTCAAAGGAAGCAGCTCTAAGCCAAGATTTAACAACAGGATGTGAATTTTAATATTGCTTTCTAGATAAATACTTGTTTGTAAAAAATTCAGTTAACCTTTATATCTTCATTTTTATTCAGTAAAAGGGGGATTATATAATATTTATTTTTGATAGATTAGATAGATATATAGATAGGTACATAGATTGAATGATAGATGGATAGATACTTTATGATTTTATAAAACTTTTCAATCTTTGTCTATTATAACTGGAAATACATTGAAGACACTTTTAAGATTGCATCTTGGGTTTTGGGGGTTTGTTTTTTTATTTTTGTACTTCTGTATGAAACAAGGAAGTTAAAATAACATAATGGTATACTTGTTTATAATGCATCATTTGAAGGAAAATATTTTACCATTCTGATACATCATTCCCACACCTGAAAAATTCCCAGTATCAGATGGACAGCTTCAATTCATTGTTAGCTCTTTCACCATACCCTCAATGTTTAAGCATATTTATGTCCTCCCCCTTTAAATCTCTTGACCTTATACAACTAGAGGGGATAATCTGCTGAGCAGTAGATTTTGCCTAGAGAGTAATGCAAACTTCAAAAAGAAAGTCAGTCATTTGAAAAGGGAAAAAGTTTAATCATCAGAAGCACTAATTACTTTCTAAATATTGATATGGCATATAAAGACTGGGTAACTGAAATAGAAAGTGAGACTTTTTTAGTTATTTATTTTATTGAATTTTCTCCATTTAGAATTCCTGTAAGTTGATTTTGTATCGAATAATAATCATCATCATCATCACAATAGCTAACATTTTTATAATATTTATAATGTGATTTAAGATCTGCACAATGCTCTCCAAATATTATGTCTTTTTATGCTCAACATCAATCCTGGGGGATAGTTGCTATTGCTATTTGCATATTACACATAAGGAAACTTAGGCAAAGAGAGGTCAAATGACTTGCCTCAGATCACACAACTAGTAAATGTCTGAGTCTGAATTTGAACTTTGTTTTTTTTTATTCCAAATCTAACTATCTTTCAACTTAACCTCCTAACTTCCTCACTTACTGGAGACTTAAATCTCCCTAATAATCAGAGAGGGTTATCTCTGCATTTTCATAAACAATTATATTATTTCTTCTTTATGATTTCCAGTTTTTATCACTGTTTCCTAATAATTCTGTAACTAAAGACTTTACTTTTTGGTTTGTATATTTGCTATCATTCAAAATAGTCTGAATTACAAAATGATGGCAACTAGCAGAATAATTAAAAATACAAAGAGGAATCATGCTAATGGTTCCTTTCACTGGCTTCAGTCAGGAAGATCTGTATTCAAGTATTTCAAGACAATGCCTGTCTAACCATGTGCTAGTCAATTGAATCTCTGTACACTCTGCTTAATGAGTCACATCAAAATGGGTAAACTGCCCCAGTAGTTAAGGAGACAGCACAATTGTAGTTAGCCCAATAATTATTGTGGGGCTAAAATGAGATGATGTTTAAATTATATAAAAAGCTTGAAAGGATTATATGTCAGTTCTCATCATTAGTAGAGTCCCACTCCAAAACTATATAGGATTTAGAACTATAAAGGACCTTAGCAGTTATCCAATCTAACATCTTTATTTTAGAGATCAGGAAAGTGAGGCCCAGAAAACATAAGCAGCTAAAGTGGCCACATCATAGCAACTCTGAGTTTTTGAAAGTTATTCCAGTAATACAAGTTCTTATTTATCTTACTAAGCAGAAATGGATGGGTTTGGTGAAAGAGGGAAGAAAGGAGGGAGGGGGTGTCTCTTCCCCATGCATTGGGGATCACGGACAGAGGCATCTCTTTGTACTCCAACAGTGCCATTTTAATTTATGAAGTCGGAGTGTACTGATTGCAAACTGCAAACATGGATGTGCTTGTTCCATCTGATTCAAGCCATGTCAGAGTTGGAAAGTAATTATGATAGTAGTGCTGATAGGCAGGCAATTACATTTTTTTCTATCTTTCTATTTCTTTCTGTCTCTTTTTTTTCTCCTCTTCCCCTTCCTCCAAATATTCTTCTTGTCAGAAAGCAGTGTGTGCACAAGTTAAGAACATAATCTTGGGCAGAGTTTGGTGCACAGATTATTAAAATGCTGGACTTGGGAGTCAGTATGTGTCTGACTAGTTTCTTAACCTAATTTTTTTTAGTTTGCCCAGTAGCTCTATGACCCAGCTAGATTAAGGAATCAGAGAAGACACTGGCAAGCAGCAAATTTGCTCATGTTTCACATGCATCTAGAGAATACAAAATTGAAGGTGTTCATTCATGCAGAACAAGACAGCCACTGTTACAGACTTGAACTTGAGTTGAGTTTCCTATGACCACAAATACAAAGTACATATACCTTTGAGAATAGAAGGTTTTTCAGAATGCTGATTCAAAAGGGAGTTGGGACAAGAAATCAGAAAAAGAGTGAGTGAAGGGGTTTGGGAATTTGGTCAAGGTAGATATGCAGATGAGAGTCAGACAAAAACAGGGAATAGAGGATAATTTTTCATTCATGTGAATTGGTGGACTAACTCAGGACAATAAACCATGTGAAGAGATTGATATTTTTTTTAATCACTAAAAACAGCTCTAATTTTTGTAGTGCCTTGAAGCTCATAAAGTACTTTTATATATTTTTTATTATTCGATTCCCACAGTTATGAAGTATGTAACCAGTTATTATTCTCTCATTTTATATAAAAGCAAAGCAAGTCTAAGAGAACATAATTGACTTGTCCAAAATTATACATCAAAAACATGATTCAAACAGTACTCAAACCTAAATCTCCTCACTCTAATTCCAGCATACTTTTCACTATACTTTTCTAACTTTTGATTCAGTTATTTTATCTATTCAAAAGCAGATCTTAAAAATCTAAAATAATCTAAGAAACAGAAATAAAATAATTTCTTCCTTTGGTATTTAGAAATAGAATCTTCTTCCTTGGCTAATTGTTCTTTCTTTAGCTGAAAATTAATCTATTTGCTTATGTATTTGGGGGATACACTGTTATCTATCTAAGCAGAATTCATTCTTTGCCAAATGGACAGTGAATTCAGTAATTTTGTAGAAAGCATACTTGGCCTTGGTATAAAACAATGAATTATCTGATTTCCCTGCAAGAATGATTTACTAATACAGTGATACCTTTAAGTATCCCTTGATGTTAGTTACCTTATTGAAAGGACCTTTGTTCTAGCATTGATGATATTGCCTTAACAAAGTAAAATTCCCTATAAAGAATGTATAGTCTTTTTGCTCAACTGTTAAGGATTCTCTTCTGGTATTGTTCTAATCTACTTAATGCTATATGAATTTCTATTGACAAGGTCAATTCTGAGCTGTGAACTTGATTCAAACATTCCTTGACCTTTTAACACTTCTTTGATCATGACTGAGGACTCACAACTAGCTTATATATCTAAGCTACACTTTTGGGACTTGACTTTTGAAAAGATGTTGGTCTTTGGACTCTGAAAAAACCAGAACTGGGCAACAGAACAGAGTGAAGCCAGTTAAATAAACATGTAATAAACTCTTTAGAGACAAATCTCTGTAGCCACAGTGTCTCTCCTGGAAATGTTTTCATCAGGGAGTTATGTGACATTGCAGAAGAAGATGAAACCACAAGGCACCAGGAATGGCAGTAAATGAAATCAGTAGATTTTCAGTAAAGAGATTCTTGACTAGTTTGATTGTTTCAGAGATTGATATAGAGTGACTCGTAGAAGGGCTAGTTCTGACACAGAGAGGGTCATAGAATGAAAGGGAGTTGGGACACAGGAACAAAGAACAACAGAATCATTATGTAGAAAGAGCAAATTTGGATATTGCCTTTTATTGGCACTATGAGACATATGAACTGTATAAATATGGTTAATGGGTCCTAGAATAATAGGATCATATATTTCAAGTTCATTGAGTCTAACCCTATTTTCTAGGTTAAATCAAATTTTTATCAAACCCCAAGTGTTTTCAACCCTTTTGAGTAAGTCCAACTCAGAATAGTATATTAAGTCTAGAGGACTATATTGGTTCCTTAGGAAGTAGTGCTCAACAGAGCAACTGACTGAGATTCCTTTGTGTTTGTATGTGTGTGTGTGTGTGTGTGTGTGTGTGTGTGTGTATGTGTATATATATATATATATACATATATATATATATATATATATATATATGAAGATTTGGATTGGGAACAATATACACAGCTATAATGAAGCAAATGAAAATAATAGCAACAACAAAGAGGAAACTCTGAACCCTGATGTTATATGATCAAATTTGGTCTGAGGAAAAAATTGGAAATAAAATGTACTTCCCTTTTTTGCTAGCAGAGTTGGAGGACTATTGGTCTAGACTGTCAAACATAGTAGATGTGTTGGGTAGCCTTTGGTTTTTCTTTTCTTTTTTAAATCTTTTTTTAAGTGGGATAGCTTGATAGGAAAATGATACATACAGGGATATATTCATGAATGTGTAGTAAAAAACAAAAGGCTTCAAATAAGATATAATTAAAATCTAAATAGATATAGATGAGAGAGAGAGAGAGATTTCTTTATACTCTACTTCCTGCCTAAGAAAATTCTAAACTCCTTAGAAGAATAGAAAGAAGGCCAAAAGGAATAACAAGGAAAGAAATAAAACTGTGAAAGTTACACACTAAATTTATTATATACTTATAAAGAAAATTAAGTTCTATGCAATATTCACTGTTTTATGTATAATTTATCTTGTTCTAAAATGTTCATAGAAATGTTCATTTTAATTGATGTTTGATAAATTTAGAGTAAGAAAATAAATTTCTTAGACTTAAATTCATCCTGCTTTCAACATCTCTTATCCCTCTATGTCTATTGATTTCCTAAGAAAACTGACCACTGGTTCTTAAAAATATCCCTCAATTTCCAGTTTAGTTTCTTTGATCATATTAATCTTTCCACATGGAATATTCCCTCTTTACCATCACTGCCTATCAAAATATAACATGGTCTAGAATATATATATATATATATATATATATATATATATATATATATATATATATATATAACATGATCTAGAAATAAGAATGATACATAATTTTGGGTTCAAATTCTTGCTCGGCTATTTGTTATCATTGTAACCTTGAACAACCCATTGACCCTTCTTGGTCTTGGCTTATTCTGAGGTTTTGAGGAAATTGGACTTGAAAACATGACTCCTTGCTCTACAAATAATCCTATGATACTATCCCCCAAAATCCTGTACATATTTCAAAGTCTGTTCAAATACTTCTTTCTATAAATGAACACTTCAGTTTTTACTATTCTTTTGACATATAACATTAAATTTCATCCTTTCTACAGGATAGAAGGCCAGAGACCATATCTTTCATCATTATTATCAGCCAGTACAATGCCCAATAATAATGATAATGATAAAGATGATGACAGCATTATATAGTACTTTTTAAAAAAGATTTGTAAAGTACATTATGAATAATGTATCATCATAACAAACTTGGGAGGTAAGTGCTGTGGAGTTTAGCTGCCTTGCATAGAGCCACAAAGCTAGTAAATGTCTGAGACCAGATTTGAACTGCTATTTTACTGCAATAGAGGTATATATATATATATATATATATATATATATATATATATATATATTAAATTATTAAATTGAATGGTTGTGGAACTTGAAATACTTAAAAATCATCTTTCTAAACATTTCTGTATTTATAATACTAGAGGTATAGATTATATTGGTTTGGTTGAAGAACACTTGTTTTGAGGTCAGTTGACCTGGTTGACAGATCAACTTTTCTACTAACCTGTACGATCCTGTAAAATAACTCAACATCTCTGGGCCCTTGGTTCCTTATCTGTAAAATATAGAATTAGAGAGTAAATGACCTTTAAATTTTCTTCTAATTCTAAATTTATAATACTATGATTCAAGAACATATGAAGGAAGTTATTTATTTCAATAAATTCATCCTTCCTTCTCTCTTTCTCCCCCTTCTTACCTTCCTTCCTTTCAACTTTACTTCCTTCTTTCTCTTTCTGCAAGTTTCTATTTTTTTATCTTCATGACTAAGTGAAGTTTTCAAATGTTCCAATTTAATGAAGTTTTGATGAATATAAAGAATATTTTCATATGAAGAGCCCCCTTCAAAATGATAAGTGATTTTTTTGGGATAATCTGCAAATGTTAGATGCTAAACCTTCATTTTTCTGTGATTTCATATCTAGTTTTTGTTGTGAGTTTGCTCTGATAGCTAACCAGACTATGAACTATGGCTCCCTGAATTCCATTCAAGTGGTTGGCACATTACTGAGGAAGCAAGATTTATTGGGGGACAGGGAGCTATGAGAGTGCTCAGTGGCCAGGGCAGGAAATGTGGCCAGATGAATAGCAATTTATGTAATGTACTTGAGAGGTGGCGGGGAGCCAGTGAAGAGAACTTAATGAGCTGACATCTGTCAGCAACTCCACAGTGTCTGGTTTTAGGATTCACTTCTCTCATTCATGTTTCATGGAACATAGAGATGAGATTCAACATAGAATACTCTATATTCATGTCCAAGTAAACTCAGAATTGTAGTTCCTTGCATGTAAATCTCTTACAAATTCTCTTGGTAATATTGGAAAGAGATATATCATCCCTTGGTCCAGTTCTTATTTTATCTATCTACTTACTTATTTATTATTAATTAATCAATCAATCAATTAATTAATTAATTAATTTGTTTCTTTTTCCCCAGGACAAGAACTTGGTGAAACTTAAAGTGGGTTATTTAGTTACAAGTTAAGATTCAGGTCTGTGTCATTACTAAGGAAGAAACTTCTTAAACACATAAAAACTAGTTTAACAAATCTAATGCACATCTACTTGATCCCACTATTATTCTTTCAATAGGACTTAGAGAACATGAGGAAGTTTTTTTAGTCATCCTTGGGACTTGTAGTTAATTTGGTTGTTTAGGTCATTGGATGTTGCAAACTAAGGAAAAATTCTTCTCATACCATCTACAGCGTTTTTCAATCCAGGTTTAAATACCTAAAATTGTATATATAAATTAATATACATACATATATTTGCAAGTGTCAATTCTCCCCTTTTGTTTCCTTCAACTGGGCTCTCACTGCCAGTTGGTAATATTTTTACTTATTATTTTTTCCTATATCAATTAATTCCAAATATCTGACTTCAGTCTCTAATTGCATCTTTATTTTCCACACTTTCACAATGATTTGGTCTCCTATATCATTGTTGAATTTAATTTAATTCATGACTAATTTCCTTAAGAAGGCTGTGTAAAACTGATGCTTTCACTTACTTTCCTTCCCTTTCATTGTCTTCTTAATTCCCTTAATACTCTGGCTTCGAATCTCATCTTTCCACCAAAACTGATCTGTCCAAAGTCCCCATTGGTCTTTTAACTGCCTAATTGAATGGTCTTTTTCCAGTCTATCCTTCTTGACCTCTTTGCAGTTTTTTACACTGATTCCCCTCTTCTGCTCAATATTCTCTTCTTTCTAGCTTTTTGTGACATTGCTCTCTCCTAGTTCTCCTACCTATTTAACTACTGCTTTCTGATCACTTTTACTGAATATTCATCTTTGTCACATCTGTTAACCATATAAAGCCCCAAATGCTCTCTCCTATACCCTCTTCTTTTCTGACTCCATACTATTTTACTTGATAATCTAATCAGATCCCACGAATCTAACTCTTATTTCTATACAGAAGATTCTTAGGTAATATTTGTCTAGCCTTAACCTTCAGTCTCATCTCTCCATTACACATCTTGAACTGGATATCCCATTGACATCTAAAACTCAACATGTCCAAAACTGTATTTATCTTTCTGTTTGGAATCCTTCCCTTTTCCTAACTTCTTATTGCTGTAGATGGTATAGTTATCCTCCCTCCTAGGCTTAACATCTACGTGACTTTATTGACTATTGACTTCTCTCTCTCTCTCTCTCTCTCTCTCTGTCTCTGTCTCTCTCTCTGTGTCTCTCTCTCTCTCAGCTACCACATTCCATGAATTGTCAAGTCTGTCATTTCTACTTCTGCAACTTCTCTCATATACATACACGCTACACTCTACTCTGATGGAGGTCCTGATTACCTCACACCTGGACAATTGCAAGAGACTAATTGGTTGTTCTGCCTTCCACAAGTCTTTCCCCACATCTGCTGTAATGTATTCAGCTATCAAACAGATCTTCTTAAAGTGGAAGTTTGACTTCTATCACTCCCTTTCCTCATTGAACTCTAGTGGATGCCTATCATGTTTGTTTTTCATTTTTATTTCTTTTTCAAATTTTGAATAAGATTTATTTTTTCCAGTAACATGTAAAACAATTTTTAACATCATTATTATTTTTTAATTTTTAATTCCAACTTCTCTTCTTCTCTCCCTCCACTGTCCCTTCACTGAAGCATCAAACAATTTGATATGTTGTACTTGGGCAATTATGCAAAGCACTTCAAAGCTCTCTATAACATCCATCTTATCTTAAATTTCTAGTCTTCTTAAGCTGTATTCTCAATGATACTTATCCTCTTGGAATAACATTCCATCTTCTAAGAGAATTTTTACTGGCTATTCCCTATACCAGAAACTTTCTCCCCCCTTATCTCTACCCCCTAACTGCCTTGGCTTCCTTCAAGTCTCAAGTAAAATCCCAAGAAGATGTTTTTCTGATCCTACTTTACTCTAGTACCTTTCTTATACTAATTGACTCAAGTTTATTGTGTTTAGCTTGTTTCTTCATAGTTGTTTCCACACTTTTTCCCCCTTTTAGAATGTGATCTCCTTGAGAAAGGATGACTTTTTAAAAATTATTATTTCCAGTGCTTAGCCTAGAACCTAACACATAGTGAACATGACTAGTTAACTAACTGATTAAAAGTTGAGCAGCATTACAGTTTATAGTTATTGCAAAGAAAAATAGTCAAGATGAATTCAAATTTACTTTCCATAGAGAAGAGCATGATTTCTAATCCCTTCCTATGGACACTAGTGGTCCAGTCACATTCTAAATGATTTGTGCAAGGCAGCACTCCTGACTTGTCTTGTGCTCCTAGTGGGTGAAGCAGCATCAAAAATCACTAGCAACTTTGCTAGACAGAAGAGAAGCATCTCCATTCCTATGTTCCTTGTGAGACCTTCATTTTTTTTATTCTAGTATCTTCCCTTTGGACTTTGGATGTGGGGGGTAGAAATTGCATTGAGCCATAACGGACTAATGAATCATTGATGGCTGGCCAGGAGATTTGGTTCATGTGAATTAGTCAGACAGCACAGATCTGAAGTCAAATTGAAATATCTATTCAATGATCCCTCAAAGTCCTTCTACCCTACAGGGTATTGTAATTATAGTGATGAGTTGCTGGTTTATGTTTTAAATATTTGTTAATGTATGCTTTTGAGTCTTTTGTGTTTTTAGGCATTTCTTTGGTATTGGTGTAAATAAAAAAAAAATTCCCATACCTGCAATCACTTTCATAAATTGAATACCTTTTCTGAGAAGGAACCCTGTCAATCTCTTTTAGGGATTAACATAAATTATATTTTAGCTATTAGATATTAGATCTTAAAAATGAGTCATACTACTTTGTTCATTAAATGAGGATTTAACTAGCCAAAGAACGTTGGAGAAATCTATGACCCTTAATCTTTGAGGTCCGACCACCACAAGAATGAATACATCCTTTCTATGTATTGAGAACCTCTGGGCCACAGGTAATGCAGGCCAGATTACCCCATTTAAAGGGATCCAGATTGGGATAGAACCTTTCATTTCTTTGATATAGAGAATTCTTTGTGAGAAAATATATAAATTCATTCAGTAACTTCTTTTCTCTTTAAAAAAAATCACCTGGAGCCCAAGGAGCTTATAGGACTTTCCCACAACTACAATGGCAGTGTGTGTGACAGAGAAAATGAAATTTAAACTTGAGTCTTCCTGACTCAGAAGCCAACATTTTATTTACTATGTCATTCTGCCTCAAATCTATTTAAAACCACATTTAATCATCATGAATATGGCTTCATTTACAAGTTTTCAAAATTCTCTGAAAGTCTAATAACTGATAACTACTCCATTTATTTGTTTATTTTTCTTCTGCTTTGGATAAAATAAATCATTCACATTGTAATACAGTTGTGAAAAATAAAAAAGAAAATAATGGATTTTATTTTTTAAATAATAAATGCTACATCTGTGGAAGATCTGAATTCAAACCCCTCCCTTAGACACTTTCTATCTTTGGAAGGATAAGTTAATTGAACTTTCTCAGTCTCAATTTTCTCATCTATACAATGAAGATAATAATTTCACACATCCCAAGGTTATTGTGAGACAATAAATTTAATATTTTGCAAGGCTTAATGCACGTTTGAATGTTATCAATTATTATTATTACTAGAACTACTATTACAATAAGACTACCACTACCATTTTGACACTTCTAGATATTTTGTTTTTATTCCTATATTATTTTTTAAGAAGTGGCTTTATTCTATTTTCATTCTGTTTTGTGGCATAGTATAGCTGTGTTTTTCTTTATGATTTATTGAAATATAGTATTAAGGTTTTTAGTTTGATAATTATTTATATCCCAATGATTCGTAAATGATTTTCCTCAAATCATTTTCCAAGTCAGTTGTTTTCAGTAGTAGATCATTTGTATTTTTTCTATTAAAAATACTTTTGACTTTGTTTTAATATTTCTTTTAGCTTATGGATCTGTTGTGTTCACTTAGCTCAATTCTCTTTGTCAAGGCTTTTACTAATTGGATAAGAATTTCTTCCTTCTACTCTAAGCTATGTATCTGTCGTCTGTTATTATTTTTCCTCCAGAATATTTATTTTATTATTTATCTCTTGCTTCAATTCTTTCAGATTATCTTGTGGTTCTTATGGCTAAGTCTTTTTCTTAAATTCCTTAGAGATTCTACTTGAAATTTTCAGGTGCTTAATTTCTTCTTATGGGTTTCTTGTTGCAGTTCACTTATTTCAATCATGTCTTTTAAATCCCATTTGGGTTTTCTGAGCAAAGATACTGGAGTGGTATGCTATTTCCTTCTCCAGCTCATTTTATAGAGGAGGAAATTGAAGCAAACAGGGTCAAAGTCACAGAGCTGGTAAGTGCCTGTAACCATATATGAACTATTTTTTGCTTTGTTTTGGTTTTTATTTTAAAGATATAGTTGGCATTTATTTTCATTTGACCTAAATTAGTACTCCAATTTTAACATAACATTCTATTCCCACTACAACAGGAAAAATAGAGGTGGGTTGGCAATTAAAATTAATTCCAACCCTTTTGGAAATAGAGACTTGAAAGTAACAAAACAAATATGTATTTATACATCTATATTTCTAGATATTATGTTTTACTCAAATATACATATATATTTAATTATATACATATCTATATCTATATAAGGAATTGCAGTTCTAAACAGTTTGTCAAATGTACATAAAGAATTTGCAGCCACTTGTTCTGAAAAACTTTAAGCATCTGTACCAGATATTTATTTTTTTATTGCTTTTATAAATTTATTTATTTATTTTTCCAACTGCATGTAAAAATAGTTTCAACAGTCATTATTTTTGGTAAGATTTTCAGTTCCTCAGTTTTTCCCCTCTCTCCTTTCCCTCACCCCCCCATAAAATAGCTTATATATGTTTAAGAATGTGAAACATATTTCCATAGTAATCATATTGTGACAGAAAAATCAGAACAAAAAAGGCAAAAAAATGAGATAAAAACATAAAAGAAAATTTTTAAATTGGAAATAGTGTGCTTTGATTTGCATTCAGATTTCCTAGTTCCTTCTCTGGATGTAGATGATATTCTCTATTTCAAGTTCTTTAAAATTTACTTATTATACTGCCAAGAAGAGCATCACACAAACAACATCACACAATAATTGTTATGAATGTGTACAATGTTTTTGTTCTGGTTCTGCTCACCTAACTCAGCATAATTTCTTGTAAGTCTTTCCAGGCTTTTCTAAAATCCAGCTGCTCATGATTTCTTACAGAACAATACTACTCCAGCACATTAATTTACCACAATTTATTCAATCATTTCCCAACTCATGAGCCTCCCTCAATTTTCAATTTTTTTGCCACTACAAAAAAAAAACTGCTTTAAATACTTTTGTACATGTGAGCTTTTTACCTTTTCTTTTGATCTCTTTGAGATATACAGACCTAGTAGAAATATCACTGGATCAAAGGATATGCACAATTTTATTGCTCTTTGAATGTAGTTCCAAACTGCTCTCCAGAAAGATTCACAACCCCACCAACAATGTGTCCCACTTTTCCCATACCCCCTAACAATGATCATTTTATTTTTTTGTCATATTGACCAATATGACCACAGAGGTACCTCAGAGTTGTTTTAATTTGCATCACTCTAACCAATAATGATTTAGACCATTTCTTCATATGACTACAGATACCTTTAGTTTCGCCATCTGAGAACTACCTGTTCATATCCTTTGACAATTTATCAACTGGAGAATGACTTGTATTCTTATAAATTTGACTCGGTTGTCTATATATTTTAGAAATGATTTCTTTATCAGAAACACTAGCTGTAAAATTTTTTACTTGTTTTATTCCTTTTAATCTTTTTATATTGGTTTTATTTGTGCAATTTTTTTTTAAATTTAATGTAATCAAAATTATCCATTTTGCATTTTATAAAGTTCTCTATTTCTTGTTTGGTTACGAACTCCCTCCTTTCTATAGATCTGACTGATATACTATAACTTGTTCTCCTAATGACTTAGGGTATCACTATTTATATATGAATCCTGCATGCATTTTGACTTATCTTGGTATAAGGTATGAGATATTGACCTATGCCTAATGGCTGCCATACTGTTTGCCCATTTTCCCAGAAGTTTTTGTTAGAGTTAGATTGTTTCCAAGAAGTCTTTGGGTTAATCAAACAATTGTTTAAAATAGTCATCCATTACTGTTTCTTCTGTTCCTAATCTATTCCACTGATGCACCAATCTATTTCTTAACCAAAGAGATTTGGTGACTGCTGCTTTATAATGTAATTTTAGATCTGGTATGGTTAGTCCACCTTCCTTTTCATTTTTTTCATTAATTCCCTTGATATTCCTGAATTTTAGTTTCTCCAGATGAAGTTCCTTAACACTTTTTCTAGCTCTCTAAAATATTTTTTTCTTTTCATACTCTTGGATAAATTCATCTGCTCTCTGGTTCCAAACCTGATATTCTATGACTGGCTACTGGCTTATGCTTTACTAGGAATGTCTCTGTTAAATGAACTAGAAGATTTCAGGCATTTAGAGCTGAGGTTCTTAACTAGGGAATCCACATACTCCAGAAGGGTCAGTGAATATATTTCAAGGAAGTCTATGAACTTGACTTGGAAAAATGTTATCCTTACATTTAATTTTATATTTTCAAAAGCATTCTGAAAAGGGGTAAATAGGCTTCAACAGACTTTCTAAAGGATCCATGACACACACAAAATAAGTTAAGAACCCCTATTCTAGAGTATCCTTGATCAGAGAATTGTAGATTTTTCAATTCCCCTTGTCATTCCCCAGTCATTTTAACATTGCCAGTCAGATTTGATAGATTTCAGTCTTGCATATGTGAGCTTATTGCTGACTTCTTTCAGTGCTTCTAAGAGAATTGCCTTCCGGCAATTCTAGGCTGGAATGTGTAAGGTTTCTCTTTAAATTCTTTATCATTATTTGATTTGTTGCCCTTTTAAAAAAAATCTTTTCTGGACTACATATGAGGGTTGAACTTGTGTTTGACTCATCTATTTTTCCATCAAATGTTATGAACAATCCCTTAGAAATGTATTTTTTAATAATGGGATTTTGGTTTCTGATATCTTCTATGTGTCCCTCTGTGTATGTCATGCCTCATTTACATAACATAGACTATCACAGTAGACATTCATTGACACTTAAGGACTAGGTTGAAGCTCTTTGCTACCCTTGCCTTCAATCTAACTGACCATTAAATGGGAGGAAATTCTTGGCCTACAAGGTCACTACTGTTATTTAAGTTGAAAAATGTATAAAGTGCAATGCTATTTTTTTGATGAGTTAAAAGTCAAGCTGCCTGTTATCATGGAGACAGTTTTTTGTATATAGGACCAATCATTCCCTGTCACTTGAAAAGTAGATAATAACGCCTATGAAGAATGAAGTTTTTTTTACCCTTCCCATTTACTTGCAACAGCACTAGAACTCACTGTGTCACTATGAGCTATAGAAAAAAAAAAGGTCTTGTGTCTTGGAGTCTATATAAGTAAATGTATATACTCATATATAAAAAGACATCATTATAAGGTTGTACATTGATTTGCCCTACATAGAGGATACCAGAACCTAGTTTTTTTAGTTCTATTTTTTTTATTAAAGATTTTATGTGTTTTGAGTTTTACAATTTTTCCCCTAATCTTACTTCCCTCCCCCACCCCTACCTGCACAGAAGGCAGTTTTTCAGTCTTTACATTGTTTCCATGGTAAACATTGATCCAAATTGAGTGTGATAAGAGAGAAATGATATCCTTAAGGAAGAAACATAAATTATAAGAGATAGCAAGATCAGACAATAAGATATCAGGTATTTTTTTTTTCTAAATTTAAGGTAATAGTCCTTGGTCTTTGTTCAAATTCTGCAGTTCTTTCTCTGGATGCAGATGGTATTCTCCATCAAAGACAGCATCAAATTGTTCCTGATTGTTGCACGTTTTGCAATGAGCAACTCCATCAAGGTTGATCATTGCCCCCATGTTGCTGTTTGGGTGTATAGTGTTTTTCTGGTTCTGCTCATCTCACTCAGTATCAGTTCATGCAAATCCCTCCAGGCTTACCTGAATTCCCATCCCTCCTGGTTTCTAATAAAATACAGTAGTGTTCCATGACATTCATATACCACAGTTTGCTAAGCCATTCCCCAATTGAAGGACATTTACTTGATTTCCAATTCTTTGCCACCACAAACAGGGCTGCTATGAATATTTTTGTACAAGTGTTGTGTTTACCCTTTTTCATCATCTCTTCAGGGTATAGACTGAGGAGTGGTATGCTGGATCAAAGGGTATGCACATTTTTTTTACAAATAATGTTTTTTTATACATTAATAAAATATTCTTGTTTAAGAGTAAACAAAATACCTCCTCCCCCCAAAAAATATAGACTCACTTGAAAGATAAAGTAAAGGGGAGAGAAAAAAAATTAAAATTAAAAAAAATAGTAATAATTGTAGGTATGGCCAGGTGGCGCAATGAACAGAGCACCAGCCCTGGAGCCATGAGCAAACAAGTCCATATCCAGCCACATACACCCAACAATCACCTAGTCCTGTGATATGCAAGCCATCCCAACCCCACTGCCCTGCAAAAACACAAAAAAAAAGGAAAGAAGAAAGACCCAAAATAAAATAAAATAGTAATAATAGTAGGGGTAGCTGGGTGGTGGACAGAGCATTGGTCCTTGAGCCAGGAGCACCCAGGTCCAAATCCTGCCTCAGACACCCAACGATCACCCTGCTATGCGGCCCCAGGCAGGCCACCCAGCCCCATTTGCCCTGCACCCCCCCAAAATAATAATAATAATAATAATAATAATAATAATAATAATAATAATAATAATAAATGTGCTTCAGTCTTTGTTCCAACACCAGCAACTCTGTCACAGGTGGATCACATTCTTTATAATAAGTCCATCACAAAAGTTACTTCCATATTTTTCCACCTTTGCCATTGCTGATTGCAACTCCCTCCTTTCGTATTTCTCCACTACCATGTACTTTATTTTCTCTCTCCTTTCACTCTGACTCTGCTGTAGGGTAGCTGAGTGGCCCCATGGTCCATCTTCTCCTCCATAATCATCCTCCCCTGTCCCCCCTTCCTTCTTACTCCATATGTCTATACCCCAGAGTATATATACTGTTTCCTCTCCTAGCCACCTCTGATGAGAGCAAAGATTCCCTCCTTCCCCTTGCCTTTCCCCTTCCATATCATTGCAATAGCTCATTGTAATAAAGAAAAAAATCTTATTTTTTGAGTCCTGATTGCTTGTATACATTCATCAGTCTCCCTGAGTTCTATTCTTTGTCTGACGGATTTGTTTTCCTCAGAGAGTTTTCTTATCTCTTTTTCCAACTAGCCAATTTTGTTTTTTAAAGCATTCTTCTCCTCATTTACTTTTTGAACTATTTTATCCATTTGAGCTAAGCTGGTTTTTAGCATGCTATTTTCTTCAGCTTTAATACTAACAATCTTACTGTTCCTTCTCTGCTTCCCCTCCCCATTCTCTTAAAGGAAGAGTATAAAACTGAAATTATAAGCTCTCTAATGAGACAATATTTTTTACAAAGTTCCATGAAAGTCATGCATTAAAGTTAAATAAAAATGATAGCCTGAGAGAAAATATTACCTTTCCCATTATTAAAAGGTGTTAACTAAACCCTCCCCAAAACTTTCTTCTTTGGAAATGGAATATCTTGTGCAAAGAGATGAGAATGATTTAGAGACTTGAATAATAAAAGATTGTACCAAATAAACTGGCATATAAATATCAAATGTACAACTCCTCCATCTCTTCTTAGTTTTAAAGTTTTATAGATGCTTTTTCCCCCACATCACTCTCCTTTCCCAATGAATGGTTTGAATAAAGCCAATGTCATCAGGTACTCTATTTCTGTTCTCTTTGTTCTTTTGCAAGGAATATTTAAAAGAATTGGGGTCTCTGCCTATTTTCTTCTCCCTTTCTCAGTCCCTCATGTAAAAGAAAGTAGTAATGATTGTTTTTATTTTTTATTTGATTGATACTGTAAGCTGGTGAGTTTTCATGAAATCTCTTTTGAAATCACCTATTACATGTGTGCTCATTTTCCCCATATATGCTCATTTTTGCCTCTGTTCTCCCTTCCCTTCACGATTACCCCTGACTTTTCTAACTTGCCAAAGCCAAAGTGTGGAATTTAAAAATATATGTTGACCTTGAAAGATAAATTAACTTTAAACATGACTACAAATAATTTATTACATTAGATTGAAGCCAAACCAGGAGCATCTGATCTCTAATCAGAAAAAAAAACCCAAAAAACTTTTCTTTGATTATTTTGAGACTTTTGCTATTGTTGTACTCCTTTGATTTTTTTTTTAATTTTTTAAATACAGGTAAAGCTAAGATGAGCTCAGCATGTTCCAGATGGTGTTTAAAGCTGCCTGAGTTTCTTTTATATAATTCTCTCTTAGTAAAGTGCACTCCAGCTGAGAATCCAATGATTGTTAAAACCAAGTTTATGCCTTTCATCTCTCTCTCTCTCTCTCTCTCTCTCTCTCTCTCTCTCTCTCTCTCTCACACACACACACACACACACACACACACAAACATACATATTCTCAGACACATGCACACACAACAATACATACAGAAATAAATATTACTAGCTGAAATTTAGTCTGCTTACTCAGATCCAAATAAGAAGAAATTAATTGCATAGTACTTTATAAACTTCTTCTGGGGCCAAGTATGTTATCCAGTTAGATATAGTAGATCTCTGTGGGATAGATTACTTTAATATTAAGACATACAGTATTTTTTTCTTTTTTTATCCACTGGTACAAATTGTTAACAAATTTTCACACATCCTGCAGACAAGTTACTGCTCAATACTTTGCAAAAACAAATTAATTAATGATATGAGTACACATGTTTATTTGGGCTACAATGTTTCTGGCATTCTCAATAGTGAAATTTGCTCACTGTATTCTGTGTGTGTGTGTGTGTGTGTGTGTGTGTGTGTATCTTCCTGAGTTCAAAGCTGACTTCACACTTAATTGCTTATGACTTGATTTGCTTGAGTTTTCTCCTCTCTAAACTGAACCAGAGAAAGAAATGTCAAATTGCTCCAGTATCTTTGCCAAGAAAGCCCCAAATGGCATCATGAAGAGTTGGATACAACTAAAAAATGACTGAACAACAACAATATTTAAGAAATATTTGCTGATAGAATGTAGAAATGAGGAGGAAAGTATCTATCTGATTTTGAAGGATTTAATGATAAGATTAGTGACTACTGATGATGATCATTTGATCAGTGAACAGTCTGTTTTCCTATTTAAAGGAACAAATTCTAGTGGAAATTAGATCTAAGACCTATATAAGGATCAATAACACCATAAATACAAACCAATCTAAATTTTTGTTGTCTACTTAACAAACCCTGAGAAGAAACATGTCTCTCTAATTCCTTTCTCTCCTCCACAAAATAGACCTAGAGCTCTCTTTTTGGAGACCTCATTTTTAGTTAGAATCTCTTTTTTTTTAGAGTCTTTTAGAGAATCAGTTTTATGTTTTGATTCTATCAATGGAATAGGGACTTGAATAAATGCTTTCACTGTCACTAGTCTTGTCCCAGTTTGGTTGCTCCTAACATAAAAAAAAGCACTCACTCTGTCACATACATTCTCTGAGCAGAGGTAAATGCAGAATTAGATCATGTAGACCTATACAGGACAGACTTTAGAAGTCTGTTTAATTCATTAGTGTACAGATTTTTAGTGAATCTCTGAGTGAGATAAGGCATCTTTACTAACTAATAAAGAAATTAAGAATCAAGTCTCATGCCTTTGTATATATTCAGTCTATATAGGTATTTAAAAAAGCAGTATATATTTATTCTGCATTTAAAGGTGCTTAGAGACTGCCTTGTGTTTTAATGTGTGCTCTGTGAATAACACCATTTAAATGCTATCCCTGTATATGCATTAATGTGTGCATAGAAGGGAAAAAGACTAGAGGATGATAAACTATACTCACAGCACATTGTTCACCCAAGATTTAACTGGGAAAGAGCAGTCTACTGCATTAATGTGAATATTCAAAGATAGATGTTTATCTTAATGGACTCAGAGGTACTTATAAACACCATAATTGCTGAAGTCATTTTAAAGAGCATTTATTCAGAGCTACTGCTCTTACTGTTACTTTTTCTTCATATTAAAAAAAAAAAACCTTAAGTGTTTAAGTGAAATAGTTCTATCATGGCAAAGTAACTATGGGTCCCTCTTGGCTGCTGGACAGCTAACTGCTAAGACAATTTGGAATCTTAGTCCACCACACAAAAGGGAAGGGCTTCTTTGTGCTCTGAGATTTTGCAAATGGGCAGTCTATTTTATATAGTCCCTATTTAAAGTTATCCCCATTTTATAACTCATTTTATAGTGACTCACTTATAATAGTAGCTCCATACAAATAAGTTATTGGCTCCTCCATTGCTTCAGGTTCACAAATATCTAATCAACAGATAGTTATAAGCCTTGGGTAGAAGATGGAATTTATTTTAAACTTTGAGGGAAACTAGGAATTTTAAGGTTTGAAAGTAAAGAGTAAATTAATTACAGTTATTTAAGAAAGTCCATGCAAAGTCAGGGCTATGGGAGAATGAACACCATATACAAGAAATAGCAAATTGACAACTTTAGTGGAAACATAGAGTGCATAAGGGGAGATTGTGTATAATGAGCTTGGGAAAGTATAAGTCAGATCCAGTTTGTGAGGATTTTAAATGTAAAAGAGTGGATTTTATATGGAGCTTCTTGAGAAGGAGAATTACGTAGTCTGACCACTGCCTCAGGAATATCAATTTGACAGATGTGTGAAGGATGGATGGGAGAGAGAAGAGACTTTAATCAGGAAGATTAATTAGGAGGTTTCTTCAATAATCCACATAAGAAGTTTGAGGATGTTTGTGCTTTAATTAGAAAGAAGGGGACAGGCAAGAGAGAAAATACAAGTCATAGAATTAATAAGAATTGGCAATTGATTGATTATAGTTGGTAAAGAGTAGAATATTATGAACACCACTGAGGTTGAAAGCATGAAAGATGGTAATGAGGGTTATACTTTGGTCAGAATAAATGGGGAGAAGTTAGGAAATTCTGGCTGAGAAGTAGTGTTTCCTGTTTCACACAAGTTGAATTTTGGAACTCCTAAGGAAATCCAGCTGGAAATGTCTAATAATAGTAAAAATGATTGACAAAATTAAAATCAAATGGAAATAGGATTAGACACCAGCCTTTCTTGTTATGCTTTATGCTACCAGAGTTATCCCACAGTTGCTTTTAGTGAGTCTGGGGAAGCCATCATTTCATTACTTGTTGCATAGAATACTGAAAATAAAAAAAAATAATAGTAGTATGTTTACTTTCCATGATATTTCTCTGTGAACTCCTCAAAAAATATGAGAAGAATAAGATACCAGTGATGATGATGATAATATTACACATTTATATAATACATAAAGGATGGTAGAATACACAATTTACGTGATCTTTTCTCATTTGATGATGAGCAGTTCATAATAAGGACCTATATCTTAGATTAGTGATTATGGAAAGAGTTAAAGATAGATTTATCACATATACATATATATATATATATATATTCATATAAGTCTCAAAATCTTTCAGAGATATGGTAATTGAACCATTGTAGACTGAGGAAATCATTGATACAGGGAAAAAGTGGGATATAGAGAGAGAGGGAGAAGAGGACTCAGAACAAAATATGAGAGGTGGGTTCATAGATTTAGAATTAGAACAGATTTAGAAGATGTTTAATCCCACCCTTTAATTTTACATATGAGAAAACTGAGGCTTAGATAGCTTAAATAATATTTCCAATATCGCATTGAGAATAGAAATTGGGAGAGCTAGAATTTGGCATCAGATTCCCTTGACTCCATATCTTCCACTTTTCTATGAGAGCTTGAATTAATAAATTAGTGGAAAGATATTAGGTGCTTACTATGTTTCCAACACTGTTCTAAGTATTGGGGACACAAATAAAGAGAGACAGATGCTACTATAAAGGATTTAACATTCTAATTAGGATATAGATCATGTGCAGGATATATGGCAAAATTTTGAAGGCATAAGGATAAATGAAATGGGTGTATTTTAAGACACAGGGATTCTTAGAAAAAATGAAAGAAGCATAAAATAAAGTTGTTTTAGTTGGAGACTTTGGACAGTCTTAAAATCTAAGCTTGGATTTTATCCTTAAGAAAATTATGATAAATTGAAGATTTTGAAGCAAGAAACTGACACTCAGATGTATATAAAGCTAGGCCCTTATTAGTGTGAATAATGAATCCCATGAAGTGGTCAGATTATATGAATTCAAAGGGCATATTTCCATTGAACTGGACTCAATGACCATATTCAAATAGTATAAATTCATTTCATGTGACTACTTGATAGAATACATTATTTGCACTAATCAAAATCTAGTCATATTAGCATACAGTTGATCTGAAACTCAGAAATAGCACCTAATAACTAAGCAAAGAAGACTATGACATTCACTTTACCTACTTAAAGTATCTCCCTCCTGATTCAAATTTAAGAAATATAGAATCCATGTTCAACTTCATGAGCCTACCACCTTCTTCCTAGACATAACTTGGTTCTTTATTTCTAAGTCATAAGGACCACCCAGGATCCAAGTAGGCATAACTACCAAATATCTAACCAGTTTAAGGATTCTTAATCTTTTTTGTTATGGACACTTTGAAAATTTAGTGAAGCCTAGGCACCTCTTCTCATGATTTATTTTTCCAAACCTAAAATAAAACACATGGATTATAAAGGATATCAATTATAATTAAATGCAGTTATCAATTTTTTAAAGATTCATGGACTTTGAATTAAGAATCCTATTCCCTAAAAGCAAGGAAAAATCTATGCTATAGCCCCCAACCAATTAGTCAAGAAAGCATTTATTAAACATTTACAATATGCCAAGCCTTGTTCTAAGATGCAAAGATTCAAAGATAACAAAGATCAAACTGCCCTCAATGAGCTCACATTTTATGAGTCACTTCCACTTATCCAAATTCTACCATTTCAGTTTCATTTCCTCCATGAAACCTTCCTTGTCTAATCAAACTTGTCGCAACTCCATATTTTCTCATACCAAATATTGTTCCATACCAAAGACAATAGCACTAGCTGATATTCTCCTCCAATTGCTATGCAATTGTTTCCATGTGTAATAAGTAGAATTGGTAAATTCCTTGAGATTCAAGATCATATCATATTTTATTTTCTCCATCTTGCCTAGTAGAATGTTGGGATAACCTAGGGGAACTTTTGGTAGGTATTAGGGATAAGAACTCAAAAGAAGAGAGGTTAATATCCTGCCCTGTCATCCAACTCCACCATCCTTTTCTCCTCTTGTAGCTATTAGTCTTTCTCTAGCTTCTGATAAGTCCAAGCAAAATAAAGAGTGGGAGATGTTTTTAGATAAGTACTAGACAGGTTTCCTTATATCATTCCCTAAAAATAAAAGGTTACCTGCTAAAAGTAAAAAAAAAGTCTCTGCTGCTGTTGTAAAAATAGAATAGGGCCCTAGCACATTCATCAGTAATGAATGCACAAAAACAGACTTCTTAAATTATGAATGTGGTTTCTCTTGTTTATTGCTCAGTAATCCTGTTATATTGATTTCTGTTTATTTCCAATCACCTCAAATGAAAAACTATATTGCTTAGAGATCTGGATCTTTAAAAGATCCTTGTTAAAGCCACTCTGCTATACTTAGTTGTTTATTTTTTGCTCAAAGTGAATGTAATCGATAAATATACAAAACAAGATACTTTTCCCTCTGCTCCTGGAAGAAGAGTGGGGGGGGGGCAGAAAAGCTAAATAAAGATGTCCAAATTAAAAAAAGTACCAGCAAATGACATATTGATTTCTTACAAAGAGGCAGTGTAAATTTAAAATATTCTAACAGTTTTGAAAGATGACACTGACTCAGCAAAGGAGAATCCTGTTGGTTTTTCCTCTCACATGTCATGGACCTTCTTGTTCATCTGATAAAACTTATGAACCTCTTCCAGACAAGGGCTTTTAAATGCCCAAAGTAAAATACATAGAATTATATAGGTTAGTGAAAGTAGAGATGCATTTTTCCAGTCTAATTTCACAGCCCTTAACCCTGATCCTGATCACCAGATTAAGAATTACTGCCTTAGAGAGCCCATTTTAAAAGAGAATTTAGTTCTTCCAGGCTCCACTGGTCCTCTTAATTCAGAGGCAAGGCCTTCCTCTTCAAAGTTCAGGTAAGTATACATATAATAGACTCAAGAATGTCTGATTTTAAAGTCCATTTACCTATAAAGGAGTTGCATTCAATAGCCTCAGTCAAAAATACATGTTTATGCAGTATATATATGTAGAGATAAATAAATACAAGTATAGATATAGATGATAAGAACTACTATGTGATAACACAACGAATGGGGAAAGAGACAAAGCTCATAAGGAAATAAATTTATGGGGCACCATATATTTTTTTTTAAAGACTAGCAATTCAGAGTTGGACAAGAGGTGGGACTTTCAATGGTGCAATATTAAGAGTGCTGAATCAGTAATGAAAGGACCTGAGATCGATTCCTTGCTCTACCACATACTATGTGACTATGGAAAAGCTTTCTGAGACTCAATTTTCTCATCTGTTATTTGAAGATTTGCCCTAGTTGTCTCTAAATTCCCATCCTCTTCTTATCTTATTTTATCATCATTTGTTTACAGAATTTAATCAGGCAACAGGACAACTCTCCTAAAGATAAGTCACATTGGAGTGGTTCTTGGAATGGTTAAGGGGGAATGGTAACAATAAATGATAATGATGCCACTTTATGTGAAAGTATATTTGACTTCTGGCCTCAGACACTTAATAATTACCAACTCTCTTAACCCCGTTTGCCTTGCAAAAAAAAAAAAACCTAAAAGAAAAGAAAAAAAGAAAGTATATTTGACTGACTGAAACTTCAGTTTCATACTTAACTACATGTCTGAGTATGAAATCTGAGTTTCTTATCTTGATTGTGATGTGATCAAGGAATCAAATGACCTGTTACTTAGTGTTGATTCAGACACTAGTCATGTAATTTTAGTTAGTTTCTGAGAGCTTTAATATCTTATATAAAAATGAAGTTAGTAATAACTTGTAATAACTACTTATTTAGTGTTATTATGAGAATCAGCTGAGGTACTAGATATTATAAAAGCACTTTGAAAATTATAATGAACTATATCAATGAAAGTTACTGCAGTACATTTTAAGAAGTCAGAGAATAAGGGATTCAAATATTAATTCCAGGTCTTATTATATATATTTGGTCTGACCCTCATAAGCTCAAGGATAAATCGAAGTGGTTGAACTAGATGACCTTTGAGACACCTTCTGGCTCTAAATCTTATGATCCTATGATTATTACTAATCAGTCTAGACTCACCTACTAACTTGGGATCCTTCAAGTCATGATGGACTCCATGACTAATTGGAAAGCAGTTTGTCTATTTAGGAAGTTATATTTAATATGTCAAATGCACATATGAATAAAGATATATTTAAACATCTTTATGAGTTGTCCAAATAGTTAACCTGGGGCAACCAGATGACATCAGGCAGAATAATTGTGGGCAGCTGGATGACCTCACACAAAATAATTGCAGGGGATTTTTATCATTTTTTCTTAAATGAAGCTGGGAAAGTGTTATATGTTTATCTCATTTGTTGCCTACACAAACTTGTTCTATTCATATATATATAATATATATATATGTATGTATGTATGTATATATATTTGATTGGACACCATCAGCATTTCCAAATGTACTTTCCAATACCATCTAGAGATAACAAAGATCAAAAAAGGTGATGGGGATGGAAAACGTTCAGTAAAACTAACAAACATATTGAAAAAAAGTGCAATATTACTTCTTGTTTTCACATCTTTAGTCCTCTACCTCTGCAGAGGTGGAAGACTATATAATTTCTTGAGGTCCAAATTGGACATTATAATTTTCTGATATATAAAGTTTCATTGTTTTGTTGTTTTTCTTTGTAATCATTGTGTTTATTGTTTTCCTGATTTTCTATACTTCACATCCATTCATATGTTTTCTCATGCTTCCATATTCATTATATTTGTTGTTTTAACAGCATTGTAACATTCTATTGTACTTATATATCATAACTTATTTAGATTCCCTAGTCAAAGGACACACACTTTGATTCTGCTACAAAAAATAGTATTACAATACTATATAACAACAATTTATACAACAATACAACAAAAAGTTGTCATGAATACTTCGGTATAGGTGAGTCCTTTTCTTTTTTTTTAAATCATTGATCATCTTGAAGCACATTCCTATGGGTAGAATACTGTGTTCAACTGGATATGCACTTTCTTAAAATAGTTTCAAAATCCTTTTCAGAATGGTTGTAGCATAACATCTCTTCCCAAAGTACATTAATATGCTCATCTTTTGACAATGCCTCTTGACTATTTTTTCTTTGCCTCATTCAATTTTAAATTGAAACCTCAGAATTTTTTAATTTGTTAAATATATTATTTATTCCCATACTTTTATTCCCATCAGGAAACCAAAGAAAGACCAAGTGATTTGTTCATAGTTATAGTAAAAGGTTAAAATTGAAAAACAGGCTTTTCCTAAGTTCATTTCCAATATCCTTGGCATTTAATTACATGTAGAATATGCACACAGACTCCAGTGTCTGTGATTTACTAGTTTCCCTGCCTTACATCAGGAGGAAGAAATAAATATGTTTTTCCACCTCTAGAGTAAAGAATCTGGTTTTTAATTCATTCTATATTTTTTTGCCAAATTAGTAAATAACTTGAACCACTTTCCCCTTAAGAATAGACAAATTATTTTTGTGGTATGTTGGAAAACAAAAAAAAAAGATCTAAAAGGAAAATGGAATTCCTTCCTCTGTGGACTGAGGTCATAGCTTTGGAGTTTCCCTTGACTTGGGTTTTTTTTTTTTTGGTCCTTTTTTTTCTGGATGGCTAAGCTCTAAACCCAGGAAAAAATTTTTTCTTGAAACCAAAAGACTTTACAGTAAAACTGTGCCAAACTCTTCACATTAGCAGTCCTGGTTGGTTCTTGTTCCAATGAAAAAGAGAGTTAGGGAGTAAGACCTTGCCTGTGTGTGTATGTATATATATATATATATATATATATATATATATATATATATATATATAATCAATAAAGGACCAAAAAGACCAATCTAGATTGTTGGAGATGGTGTATCATTGGGTGGGTATTGGGGAGATTTTTTTGTGTGTGTGCCTCCTAAATAATATGTAATTTCTCCAGGCCAAGAAATAAATTGAAAGGATTTAGAGGGATTTGCTTATCAGTGAAACACCACGTAGCATTACATTCCTCCTGCTTTTGGAAAGGTACATTGAAGTTTGGTTAATCTGCCTTGGTTCAATACTCCTCTTCCCTCTGTCAGGCTGCCTTGAACAACAGACAGATTAATCCCCTTTCCACCCACTCTTCTCCCTCCTTCCTGAGCCATACCTCCCATTTGTAGCAGATGGAAGCAAAAGGCTTAAAACTGAAAGGAAAGGAGGGACAAAAAAAGGAAAAAGCAAAGGCCCAGTCACCACATACATTTGTATTGTCCTAGAAGACCTAAGGAATCAGAAATTAAAGACCCCAGTCTTTGGCATTGAGTAGCTAGACTGAGATTCTTTTATATTCAATGTTAATGAAATCCTGAATATGTAGACATAACTTTACAGTGTCTCAGTCTTTGATACCATGAAAGTAAATCAATGGACCCTGGGTTCAAGTCCCAACTTTGTCATTTATTACCTGGGTGACTTTTGGCAAGTCACTTAATTGTTCTGGTCCTCAATTGGCTAATCTATGAAATGAGAGGGTAAAAAGAATGTCAATAGGTCCTAAGACCTATTATCCTAAAAACACTAACTACACACCTTTTCTCTTGAAATCTTCTAATACTTCATCAAAGTATAGAGGTGACCATGGATTCTTGAAGTACATGCCACTTTCTATAATGTACTTTGAGAAAGGGAAGAATTTCAATTAGGGGTCTTGTTGACAAGTTAAAGGTCTGTCCTCTAGCTTAGAGAAGTGAATCATGAGAGAATTGGTCACTCAGTAATTTTTTCACCTGCAGCAATTCAAAATAATGTCTACAAAAGTAAGGATGGCATAGTGAATGGATGCCATAAAATCATAATTACATAGAGTATTGAAAAATTTTGTTAGAAAAGGATTTTTGGAACTATATGACTTTTGACACAGAATTGGTGAATCATATATAAACATATAACCATTCACACACAGGTGTACATTCATGCATATGTGCATTGACTTTCCTTTCTTCTTTTTTAATCTTTCACCATCAGTGGTAATGATTGAATGGCTGATAGTGTTCCAGTTGGTAATCCATTCTTTTTAACTCCATTTAATTACATAATTCAGTGGCTAATCAGATTGTTCTGCTTTGGTCTTGCTTGATTCTCACAACTCAAAAAGAATGTTCTCTATTAAATCAGGTTTGTTCCACTAACTATATGCATGTTCATTTTGGGCTTTGTATTAGTTTCAATTCAGAATCTTTATAATTCAGAATTTTAAATTTGGAAGAAAACTTATGATTCATATAGTCCCATCCCAGTGCATTTACAGCAGTCTTTTTTTTAATATCCTTAAAGCATACTTTCCTTATTGGTTAAATAAGCTAAATGTTCTAAGTGATTATCTTTGTTATTATAGAATAAAGCACAGTGAAGAAAAGGCCTTGAATTTGATGTTAAAGGAACTAGGTTTAAATCTTGGCTCTTCCTTTTACTCTAAATGGATAACTTGAGTGGGGCAGTTAGGTGGCACAGTGGATAGAGCACCAGCCCTGGAGTCAGGAGGACCTGAGTTCAAATCCAGTCTCAGACACTTAATAATTACCTAGCTGTGTGACCTTGAGCAAGTCACTTGACCCCATTGCCTTACCAAAAAAAATACCTACTCAAATGACAACTTGAGCACAACAGTGAACTTTGGGTTCTCTTTTGTCAAACTCTAAGACTTTTTTCTAGCTTTAAATTCATACCTGAGAAATACCAAGATTACTGCTAATTAACTATTATGTAGACAGGGTTATCTTTTTTTAGGAAACTTTGGCAGAGGCAAGTGAGGACAATGAGGAAGATTCTCCTAGTGCAATCCATCTCTGACCAAGTTGTGTGTAACAATATATGTACTGTCTCTCACATAATTTGGTGAACAGAAACTTGAATTTTTCTCCAGATTCTTCTCTATCCATTAATCATGGAGGCTCATTTCTTCCATATTTGCAATGACAAGTAGAGAGAGTTAGGTCTGATCTTGCCACTATGGCAACCAGTCTCTTCTCCAGTGAATTAGATGGTTGGGGTCAAGGATCTCAACTTCAATATGTAAGAGGTAGAGTGATCCAGGGGATTTCCACACCAAGAAAGATGGATCCAGAGTCAGAGAAGCCAGGTTCAAATTCAAGTTCTGCTATTCAATCTTTGTCATCTTAAACAAGTTACTTTACTTCTCTGACTTTTAGTTTCCTCCTTTAACAAAACAATAGCTAGCTTTATATGCTTCAGGTACTGTACTAAATACTTTATAAGTACTATCTCATTTTATCTTCACAACCCTTTGAGACTGGTAATATTATTATGCCCATTTTACAAAGGAAACTAGAGAATGCCAGGGTTAAGAGACTTGCCCAGTGTCATATAGTGAGTGTCTGGACTTGAACTCAGTCTTCTGGGTTCCAGTTCCAGAATTCTTGTCATGATGAAATTTGTCCTTCATTCTTGAAGAAGATCATGACATCAGGGAGGTGATGCTATGACAAGTATGAATTGAATTTGACTGAGGGGATGCTATGCTAAGTCACCAACATCGCTTTCTCCTCCAGAGTCATCTGGGTCAGATATGGATCAGGATGACTGGAGATGGCCCTGGATGTGAGGCAATCAGGGTTAAGTGACTTGTCCAAAGACACACAGCTCGTAAGTGTCAAGTGTCTGATGCTGGATTTGAGCTCCCCTCCTCCTGCCTCCTTTCAGTACTTTTAACACTGTACCATCTAGCTACCTTGAGACATGCTTCTCAGCACATCAACTAATTGCCTAAAGATGAGGGTCCTACATAATTTTTCTATGGTCTTCATCTTTAAAACTGCAATTATATGTTACCATTTCCTCCAAGATGACTGTCCTGGGCAATAGGGAGAAGATAATGTCACCAAAAGACATGTTATCTACCATGAGCTCCCCATGTATAGCTGGAAATAACAGTGTAAGAATCCAATTTTTAAGGTATATTAACAGTGGTCATAGCTAGAATAGGCAAGGATAGCAAATTGGAAAAGACAGTCTTAATAAATAAATTTAAAATGATGTGGTTGAACTTTTTAAACTTCAATAAAGGTTATGAGTTTATCTGAAGTCAGTGGGTTCTTATCTAAAGTGTTTAAGACATTCCTCATTTATATAGATAATAAGCATCCATAATAGAATTAGATATGACCCACCCCTACTATGAGATATTTAAAGCTCTAGCTCCATCTCCAAATGAAAGTATAGAAAGGAAAGAGCAAAAAAACCAAGCATTTGAGAGAATTTAATTCTTTTTAGCTTGAAACAGCTGCAAAGATGTATGACTGCTTTCTGTGGGGCTCTCAAATATTTATGGGCCTTTCTCTTTTCTTTTCTTGCTCAAAGAAAGGAGATCATCATTCTTGGGTGTGTTATTTATAATTTCATAAAGCTGTTCCATGGCAGGACTTATTTTATCTTGCGTTTAATCTCAATCAAATAACTGTTCTCCAAAGAAGCAGGGAAGGAAAAAAATGATTGTCCCATTGGGTTTTCTGAAGTCTATGTTCTGTGTGAAAATGAGGGGCTAAAGGTGGGAATATGGAAGTATAAATTGGAATATGGAGCTGTAGAAATGGGAAAATCATCCTGATTAGGGCTGGCAATGGCAGCAAACTTTTCTTCTCAATTTTATGTGATGGATGTTATAAAGAGATGTGTAGAACCATCACTGAACTGCAACTGAGGAGCCCTTTGCAGTAAATAATTAGAACCAGGTGATTATAGAAACAATAACTCATTGAAAGAAAATAGGGAGTCAGATCTATGAAACTAAGGGAATTGAAAGGTAAATATGACTATAAATCTACTTGGGTGGACAGAGAATTTGAGGCTTTCTTCTATTCCAGTTTTATTCAAAGGTAATTTCAATAAACACTGGAGGGAAAAAAAGAATATAAATGCAATAAAAAATCTTTCAAGAAAGGAATAAAAAGGGTTTCTGCCAGAGAGATATTTTATTGAAAGTTATTTTAATACCTATCTTTAGTTTTATGACTCCTAATACAGAGCCAAGTAATTTCAACATGTGGGTTAAAAAATATGAAATACATATTTTAAAATAGGGCAGTATGAATTATTATTTTTAATATAAGGCTTAGCTAATACAGGAGGGCAGGAGAATATTTTCTTCTTTCAGTAAAGATAAGGGAAGGCACCACCATGGAATTAATGAGAAATAGTACACCCATATGCAGACTTCTTGCTCTGATTCTATATGCATTCTCTTCAAAGGAAGTTTCACATTTGATACCAATGATCTATGGCACTCAAAACCCTTCCTTATCTGGCTCCAACCTATCTTTTCCTAATAATTTCACAATACTCCTTCTTATGCCCTCTATAATTCAGGTAAACCGGTTACTTGCTCTTCCTCTTACAAGATATGCCAGCTCCTGATTCTTTGACTTTGTATAAGCTGTCCTCTCTAATCTAGAATGTTCTCCTTCCTCATCTCTAGATCTTAGAATTCCTCAGCAAATTTTAAGATTTAATTTTCTCCTACTAAACGTCTATCTAAATATCCCTAGCTGCATCTACACTCTCTTATCTTCCCAAATACTTACTCCACATACTTTTACTATTTCTTATCAGTGTATAATATTTGCCTCACCGGTATCCCTTGGTAGGGAAAAATGATTTGGTCATTTTTTTTCCCTTTATATATGCAAGGGTACTTAGCACAGTAGTGCCATGATTGAATTTAATTGGATTGAAGTATGTGTGAACCTAGGCTAAGAAAATGGACATGAGCTTATAAGAATAAAAATAGAATTTTTACCTTTTTCTACTCAAATTTCTAGAATATTATGTTGATAATTATAATTTATCTAGCAATTTTTAATTTACAAAGAACTTTTGGATGACCTCTAAGGCCCCTTCCAGCTGTAATTCTTTGATTCTATAATTCCTGACAACTATGTGAGATAAGTGGCATTTATTTTATTTGTGAGAAACTGAGGATCAGAGAGGATTAAATTACTTTCTTGCATCCAATATAAAGAAATTGACAGTCTTAACTCAACCCAGGTCTTCTGACTTCAAGTCTAATGCTCTTTCTACACCACCATTAAAAAACTTAGGGTCTTTAATGTAATAACAACTGTATCAATGATTACATAGTTTTGGAACTAAAGAGTGGATTAGGATGGTTACTTAATGAAGTAACCTTCATAGGAGGTCTTTGGTTATGGAGCAAAGCTTTCTCTTTTACATAAAGCACCTGCGGATGAGATATTTTAATGGGGTGGTAGTGATACTTCATTCATTCAATCAGACATTCAACCATTTATTTGTCATTACAAAGTGAAGAAGGTCAGGAAGAATGACAGGATGACAGGGCACTATTCTATTAATCCATTTTATCTCCTCTGCCTGAAATGGCACCAAAGATTATTAAAACTGTACACCTCAGCTTGCCTCCAAAGGTTTGTAGCATCTTACATGTCCTAATACCATGCTTTGATACCTCCAAAAAATGACATACCCTAATAGAGTTGAAAACCACCTCTCTTCTTTCCTCTAAGCTATATTGCTTCTTTAATATAAAAGTCACAAACTTACATCTCCTTCTCAAAAGTACAGTTTTCCATTCCCCAGTTCCATTCCTCCATTCCCTTGGTGCCATTAATGTAAGGATTCCATGAAATGAAATCTTTGGATGGTTGAAGGGAAATCCATATCTGAAAGATACTTCATTTACCACAAGCAGTTCATTCCACCATAATCTTCATCATGCCTTACCCAGAATAAGCTCATCAATAATAAACTCATCACCAGGGAGATTTCTTTAACTTTGTTACTTACCTGGCTCCCCCTTTTTTTAATTGATATCTTATTTTTAAAATTACATGTTATGAAAAATTTTCAATATTCATCCAACTTAAGTTACATAATTTCCTTCCACCCTCCCTTTGTACCTGCTTCCCCTTGGCAGTGAACAGGTGAATATTGTACATATACATTTGTGTTAAACATATTCACAGATTAGTTATTTTTGGTATGAGGAATTAGGATTGGGGGGGGAAGAAAACCATGAGAAAGGAGAGAAATTTTCTAAAAAGTGAATGTAGTGTTCATTCAGATTCTGAGAGGTTTTTTGTTTGTTTTGTTTTGTTTTTCTTCCTCTGGATAGGGATAGCATTGTTCACATCTGGTCACCTAGAGTTGTCCTAGCTCTCAACTGCTGAAAAGAATTATAGCCATACAGGTTGATCAACTCACAATGTTATTAATGTGTACAATGTTCTCTTGGTTCTTCTCCCTTCATTTTGCTGCTTCCCTTTTTGGGGGACTGAGAGGCAGAGGGAAAAAACCCTCCTCCCAGAGCCCAGCCACCTCTCCATTTGCCAATAGGTATTCTGATTGGTTGCATCATACCGTCATCTTCATCATGTCCCCAGACATGTCTCCCTTACATTTCAGTTTCCTTTTGTATTTTCTCTTTCACCATTAGATGGTTAGTACCATGAGGTCAGGGACTGTTCTCATTTTTCCCATTTGTGTTGGCATTTAGTAGGTGTTTTATGACTATAATTACTGAATAGAAGTGCATATACCTTGTTTAAATATCCTTAATGATGCAATACTCCATTCGCATGTGTTTCTCATTAAAAGAAGATACAAATTCCATCAGAAATGAAAACTTGCTACCCATATCATGTCAGAGAGGTGACTGGATTCAGACTATAGAATGAAACTTATTTTTGGAGGTATGACCCATTCAGGAATTTGTTTTACTAGACTTGGTATATTTGTTAAAATATTTTATTTTCCTTTTTTTCTCCTAATGAAAGGAGAAAATAGATTTTTGTTCATTGAAAATAATAAAGTTAGAAATTAATGTATGCACCTTCCCACTTTCATTTCAAACACACACACACACACACACACACACACACACACACAAATACAGCATTTCAATAGTGTAGACAATTTCACTAGGGAAATGCCTTCCATCAAATCAGTTAAGCAACCAATCTGTAGCTCATAGTATACATGGGAGTTAAGTGACTGGCCCATGATCAGAAAAGTAGTGTCAGAGGGAAGATTTGAAGCCAGTCTTTCCTGACTTTAAAGCTGTATCACCTCTCAGATTCATTTAAAAGCAAGAGTAGAATTGTTCTCAACTCCACAGTGCAGAACATTTGATTCAGAAAAGCCATTAGAACCACAAAATTATGGAATTTGTGACATGGAAAGGAGCCTCAGCAGACATCTAGTCCAGTCCATACCCACTACAATTCAGCAGGTATGATGTCTTTATTGAGAGATCTTAATGAAAGATATCCATGGGAGGGGTTGAGAGAAGGGGAATTATTTGGTTTTTATAATATAATAATGGAGGGAAAATTATTGTTCTTCATATTCTAGGATGACTACTGACAGTTCATAGTGAACCACATAGTTCTGTCTTGGTATGACTCGGTAATTTAAGTTTCTATTTCTTTTCCATGAGTATCTAGTTTCCTCTCAGTTTAAAAAAAGGCTTTCTGAAAAAAATATGGAAATGGAAGAAATAGGAAAGCATGTGACAGAGCCACTGAATTTGCTTGAATGATTAAGTTCTATAGCTCTTTTCAACCTTTTAATAGATTTTTGTCCATGAGAACATTGCGAACTATCTGCAATGGAAACCAAAAAGTAAAACAGAAGTGTGCCCTCTCAGCTCAGATCAGGACATCTGCTGAATTCTGAGGAATGACAGTGACAGCAGTGAAAGAGATAACAGCTGTTGCAAGAAGGCCCCAGGTTCTCTGAGAATAAACTGGAATAAACTAAGCACTGTCTTTAGATTTGATTCTAAGATCAATAGCTTCCAAAACCTTTTTGGAGTGACAAGAATTGACACAGAAAACAAAATCATCAAATGCTTTGACATCAGTTTGAGGGTTCAAAGGACGACTCTTGTCAGTAACATCATCATCATCATCATCATCCCTACATTTTTATTTCAAATTAATATTTACAATGAACTTTGAATGAATGACTGGGTTAATTAACTTGATTAATTTGCTTTTTATTAAGTACTTAAAATATGTCAATCTGATACCCAAATACAAAATGGTTCCTAGATGCTTCTAGTCTAATGGGTTTAAACAATATTTATACTGGGAATAGGAATCACGGAGAGACAATTGGTCCAGAAATTTCAGGGATAATGAGTGAAATCTCAGGCTTTTTTAAAAACAAATACTCCCTTGGGCCTCACAACAATCTAGCAAGTTAAAAGCCATTTTTATTCCATTTACAGATAAGGAGTCTGGGGTGCTTAGTATTAATGATTCATTTAAGTGTAAGGTATTTGAGGACAGAACTGCTTCATTTTTTTTGTTTGATATCCTTTCACAGACAGTCCCTAATACATTACAGGTACTTAATTAAATGTATGTTGATTGTTGATTAGTTTGTCAAAGAACTAGAAAATGCTCTAAGCAGTGCTCTCTTCTATATCATGCTCATAATGGAACCCATTCTTGCCTCATTTCTTTCTGACCTAGCCCTTAATCACTAAAGAGACTTTGTCTCAGGCAGACTGAGAACTTTTAAAGATCCTAGCTTTTAAAGACCACGGTCTCCCACTGCATCCATTTTTTTTTCCATTCATTCTGATCCATATCTAGTTACTGGACCCAGATGGCTCTGGAGGAGAAAATGAGGCTGGTGATTCCTCACTTAATCCAATTCACCTGCATGTCATAGTCCTCTTTGAGAATGAAGGAGAAACAACAACTTGATTCTAAGGGTCAAGTGGGATGATTTAGAAAACAATGCTTTGGGGGTGTCTAAGTGGTACAGTGGATAGAGAGCAGACTTTGGAGTCAGGAGTACCTGAGTTCAAATTCAGCCTCAGACACTTAATAACTGTCTAGCTGTGTGATCTTGGGGAAGTCTCTTAACCCCATTGCCTGCAAAAAAAAGGAGAAAACAATGCTTTGTCCTAGAATGTAGAATGACATAACAGTGAAGATATTTGACAAGAATATGTAGTGCTGGACTCTCTTGAAGTTGACATCATTTTTTCTGCTTTGGGAACAAAAATTAAGGTCTTATGTCTGAGGTCATAATAACATACCAGTTCTTATGAGCATATTGTATTATCATCACTCCTTCATTTCCCCTGGAAATTTTTATTAGAAATGATATTTGTGACACTTCATGATAGCTTGAGTAGCAGATAATGGATTGATAAAATATTTTACAATAAAAATAAGACAGGAGAGAAAACATATAATGTTGTATGCACAATAGAGAAAGACCAATACAGTCTTTCTTAATAGGAAAAGACCTGTAAGTAGATGGAGTTGACACAATAGATATCCAGCTACCTAAACTGATGTATTTTGAGGAGTACCATAATGATATTTTTTCCCGAAGTCTCTTCCTGACTAACTTGCCATTTCCTTATTGTCACTCATTTGAGTTAAGGCATTGCCTAGAGAAAGTCATTGTTAAAATGCGTAAAATCCTCCTGAAGGTTGTCATACTAACTTGCATCCATTTATCAGACTAACCACCAAATTAATAACTGGCAACTTTGGCACATACAGCAATGAAACTGCCTAACACATGCATTCTTATAAACTGTGGTAGATGGAGACCCTGTGATATCACAAAGCTGAGGAGCATGTCTTTGGGAGGAGTCAGGTAAACTGTAAGCTCATCTGTTTTAATTTTTGTTCCTCTAAAGTTTAGTTCCCTAGAGAATAGTCCTAGTCACCTATGTGCTAGATTGCTAGGATAATAATCCTATCACTCAATATTGAACAAGGTCCTAAGAAATGAGACAGAGAGTTTTTTCTTTAATATAGGAAAGGAAATCAAGAAAAGTCTAGGATGTGAGCAGTAGTAATATAGTGGAAGATTGGGTTGGGTTCTAGAAGGTAGAAGAAAGTGGCCTTTAAAAAGAAACAATGACATCAAAGCATGTTTCCATTTTAAAATTAATTATTTGCCAATTACTTTTAATTTTTTTAAAAAAACTTTAAATTTCGAGTTTTCTCCCTCCTTCCTACTTCTTCCCCACTCCTCAAGAAAGCAAGCAATATGATATCAATTATACATGTGGAGTCACACAAAACATATTCCCATATTAGCCATATGGCAAAAAGGGTAGCTAGATGTTACAATGGATAGAGTCAGAAGAATGGGAGTTCGAATCCAGCCTCAGACATTTACTAGTTGTGCGATTTTGGGCAAGTCACTTAACTGTGATTGCCCTCACATCCAGAGTCATCTCCAATTGTCCTTATTCCTATCAGGTCACTGAACTCAGATGGCTCTCTGCAGGAGAAAGTGAGGCAGTGACTTAGTGCAGCACCCCCTTACTCAAACCTAATTCATGTGCTTGTCATGGCATCACCTCCCTGATATGGTTTTCTTTTAGAATGAAGGACAACTACTATTATTATTATTGCAAAAAAAACCCCAAAATGAAAAAAAATCCTTCAATCTACACTCAAAATTCATTATTTCTACCCGAGATGGTCTATGAAACTTTATATCATGAGTCCTTTGGGGGTGTCTTGGGAAGAATCATTACATCTTTTACTGTTGAATATTGACACAATATTGCTTTTAATGGGTACAAAGTTCTCTTGGTTCTGCTCAATTTACTTTCTATTAATTCATATGTAACTTCCTGAGTTTTTTATGAAACTATCCCACTCATCATTTCTTATAGTATATTAGTATTCTATCACTATCATATACCACAGCTCATTCAACTATACCCCAATTAAAGAATAACCCCTAATTTCCAATTCTTTGCCATGACATAAAAGACTACCATAAATCTTTCATAAAAATAGGTCCTTCATCATTTTTTTTAGGTTTTTGCAAGGCAAATGGGGTTAAGTGGCTTGCCCAAGGCCACACAGCTAAGTAATTATTAAGTGTCTGAAACCAGATTTGAAACCAAGTACTCCTGACTCCAGGGTGGGTGCTTTATCCACTGTGCCACCTAGCCGCCCCTCCTTTATCATTTTCAACAATCCTTTTTCTTCTTAACAAATTTCTAGGAACCCAACCCTATCGGATAGTGATTATCTTTTTAAGGTTATAGATCAGGTGTATCTTGTGGACAAGATGAAGAGGATGTATGTGCTGAATGATAGCAGAGTTGAATAAATTTGTAATATTTTGAATGATCAGACTAAAGGATACATTGTTAATGGCTTAGTTTCTAGATAGAGTGAAGTCTCTAGAGGAATAAGTCTTTCTTTAGCTTCTTTAACCTTTTTCTTCCAATCAATGAATTAGATATTTGGCACATTTGCTGCAGATGATAGAACTAAAAAAATTGTATGATAGTTAGAATTTAAAGATTTCTTAACTAGAATTATGAGCAAACTCCAATAAAATCATTTTTTTTTTTGTTAGGAAGGGAAAGTCCTATCCTTGTATTAACAAAAAAAATTACAAGTCAGAAATAGGGAAGGCTTAATTGATAATTTAAAAGAAAATCTGTTATTTCAGTGGACTGAATGCTTAATATGAGTCAATGGAACAATTTGACAGTCCAAAAATTGAGTGCAATTTTGGACTTCCATCTTTATTATAAGAAGCATAGTCCTGATTACAAGTCTAAGATATCATATTCAGTTTTAGGTACCACATTTTAGGAAATTCACCAACAAGAAGGTAAGCATTTAAAGATCTGCATAAAGAGGGTCCTCAAACCCTTTGAAGATCTTTTGAAGGGACTTGGGATATTCAGTTTGGAAAAGTACTTATTATAGGGAAGATGATAGCTCTCTCCAAGAATTTGAAAGGAAGGGCAATGATGTTAAAAAAAAGGAATAGGACATATAATGGATAAAGTGGCAAAGAAGCAAATTTAAGCTATCAAGTTTATAGGAACATATTCCCAAGGATTAGAGATATCTATCTGAGGAAGTAATGGAGTTTACTTCACTAGATCTTTTCCAACAAAATTAAAGGATTTATAGAGAAGATTCTTATTTAAGTCACATGTTGTAGATAGAATAAACTTTGAACCTTCAAGTCTGTGAATCTGTGAAGGAAGTTGGGGGGAAGGGGAGAGGAATCAGTGTAAGTGAAAGGATTGGTCTATGAACCAGTATTTTTTTTAATCTCTAAAAATGCTTAAATATGTAACAGTTAAGAGTCTTTACCCTAAAAATTCTGCAAACAAGCCCCATGTTTTTATTATCCTGGCTTAGGGCTAGAAATCCTTGAGAAACTGTTGGACAAATTAGTCCTCATTTAGGACAAGCCAAAACAACAAGTAAGACATTTAAAATAATTCAGATTACCTCAGTTTACTCTTTTTTTTTTTAGATTTTGCAAGGCAATGGGGTTAAGTGGCTTGCCCAAGGCCACACGGCTAGGTTATTATTAAGTGTCTGAGGCCGGATTTGAACTCAGGTACTTCTGACTCCAAGGCCAGTGCTCTATCCACTGCATCACCTAGCCACCCCAAGACTCAGTTTACTCTTAAAAGTTATCAATCAAACATTGGTTTCACAGTCATTAAATAAAAGTATATAACAAATTATCCTTTATAATTCAACCAAATATTTGGCCAATGTAGGCCAAATACTGTTTCTCAGCCATTAAACAAAATTACAAACATATATGCATACATACACACATATACATTGATAATTTATGCATTTATATACACATATATACACACACCCACACACATGTGCACATGCATGCATGCACACACGTGTGTGTATGTGTATGTTTGTATACACATACCTTGATAATTCAAGGATCTACTATTTGGTCAATGTAGATTTTTAATCCACTAGAAATCACAATCAAGTTCATGATTTCTCTTCTGTTTTGTTTCTTATGATATATCCAAAATGGAAAAAAAAACCCTCATCATCCTATGGTCTACCTGAAGAGAAACACAAACAAACTTATTTATACAGATTTTAGGACAGCTGACATATCTTCTCAAAATATTTCCAGGTTGCCACAGTTTGTCTTTGGTTAAACTTTCAGCTAAAAACCCAGCTTTACCTAAATAACAATGTAGTAGGTCTTTGGTGGGAAAAGAACTCCGTTATTCATTAGTTTGCCACTTATTCACCAAAAGAACAAAAATTACAGATAGCCAAGCTCAATCCAATCTAATTTTAATTCAATAAATATTTATTAAATGCCCACTATGTGCCAAACACTGGAGAAATAGGGACAAACATGAGTCAGTGCTTACCTTCAAAGAGCTTATATTCTACTGATTGAACACAACGATTACACCCCTAAGTAAAACAAAATCTATGCAAAATTTAAAAAAACGTAATAATTTGGAGATGTACACTAACAACTGGAAAAATCAGGAAAAGGCCTCTTTCTTGAAAGTGGAACTTACACTGAACTTTAAAGAATACTAAGAATTCTAAGAGAAAGAGGTAATGAAGAATTATACTCCAAGAATGAGAAGCAGCCCATATAAAATGATAGAGCAGGAAATTGGAATATCAAATTCCAAAATCTGAAAATAGAATAGTATATGTAAAATAGAGAGGGACTGAAGAAGAAGAATACATGTGAAGATCTTTAAACATCTAGCTGAAAAATCCATATATTTTTTCCAGGGAGGCAACAGAGAACCACGAAGTTCATGAATTGGGACAGTGATTTAGTCAGATTTAAGCTTCAGAAAGATTATCTTGGCAGCTACATAGTGAACAAATTGCAGAGGGGAGAGACTGAGAAACAGAACAATTAGGAGAGTATTGAGGCAAAAGGTGTTGAGAATCTATACAAAAGTTATTTCCATTAGAGAGAAGGGAATGAATGTAACAGACTATAGAAATAAAAGTCAGCAAGATTTGGCCACTGATTCAGGACAGATGGACAAGGGTCACTGAGAGGATGATGTTGTTATTGTTTAGCCATTTCAGTCCTATCTGATTTTTGGTGACTCCATTTGGGGTTTTCTTGGCAAAGATACTGGATTAGTTTGTTATTTCCTTTTCCTTCTCTAGTTCATTTTACAGGTGAAGAAATTGAGGCAACAAGATTAGGTGTTTTGCCCAAGGTCACACAGCTAGGAAGGGTCTGGGACTAGATTTGAATTCAGGAAGATGAATCTTTCTGATTTCTGGCCCAATGCTCTATATTGCTCTACTTAGCTGTCCCAAGGATGATGGTATAGGAAAGATATGTGCTATATGGGAAAGAGTACAATTAGAGGACTTGAGGTCAGTCCATAACTCTGATCCATTTACTGGATCAAGTCACTTATCTTCCTGGTTCTATTTCCTCCTCTGTAAAAGACGTAGCACTAGATATCCCCTTAGTTTCCATCATCCTTTAGATGTTTGATCCAATGGTCTTACAACAGTAATTATTTTGCACTTATTTTATATGTTTTGTATTTAATTTTTTGTATAAATATATAATATATATGTGTGTGTGTGTGTGTATAATATAGTATCCCCCACTATGCTTTCCACCCAAAGGAGAATATCAGTTCCTCAAAGGAAAAGATTGTTTAGTTTTTGTTTTTTATGTCCCTGATTCTGAGCACAATTCCTTGTCCTTAGTTGGTGCTTTGAAGTTTGGGGAGATGAAAAATTCTATGGAGTTGTACTGAGTCTGAGTTGCCTAAAGGATACATAAAGCTAAGGATGAATATTGATATTTCTCTCTTTGTTTTTGTGATTAGCCATTATTTTGTTTTTCTGATTTGATACTTTGTGCCTCTGAAATCCCTAGTTTGAGCACAGTCACTAATTATTGATTAAGCTCTTACTAGGTGTTAGACACTGTGCTAAGTGCTGGTAATACAAACAAAGACCAAAATGTGATGTTTGCCCTTAAGGAGTGGCACAATGTAACGGAACAGTTTTATAATACAATCTTCACTGGATTTGGGCAGGCATTATAGCATAAACATAAATAACATTTCTCCACATCAAAAATACTTCCCAATGCAAACTGACAACAACTCCAGTGACTAACAAAAACCTGAGAGCCTAATTAAGTGAATCACATTTGAAAAATGTTGTTTCTACTATCCTCAAAAAGGAGCAAGGCTTGAAACCTCTGCCAGAGGTGAAATGAGCCAGTACTGTGGCTTTGGGCAGTCCTTCTTCCCTATCAGATGAATGAAATTAGGGGTCAAATGTCCATTATTCTGAGTTGCTTTTGACGATCATACTCCTGACAAGTGCACCCGCAATGAATGTTTCCTTCCTGGAAATACCCAACATCCTGAAACCATGTAAAGGAGTGTTTTCTACTTGAAATATGGAACCATGATTTTTTGCAACTGGAAGTGGTTAAATCAGCACGTGAATTAGTATATTGATTACTTCAATAGTACATTAAAGGGATAGAGGTTGGAGGTGGATAAGGGGAAAAGTGCTATTCAGTGACATGCAGAACAGTGCTCCTGCCAGCTACAGCAAGGTATCTTCTATCAGTATTCTCAGCACGTGGCTCCAACAGTGGCATTTTGCAACAGGCTGGAGGGTTGGGGAAGGGGATCCAGCTGAAAATGCTAAGGTAGCTTTGTGATCACTTCAGGAACAGCCTAACCTGTGTCTAGGGATTGACACAGAATTTCCCTATTGGTCCACCTTCCTAATTCTGCTGATTGCTGCAATTACATAAAGGAGTTGCTTCTGGAGAGAGAAGTCATTATGCTTTCCCCTAACAAACAGTGATAGACACTTTTCATAAATAATGTCAGCACACATAAACACAACACCACACACACACACACACACACACACACACACACACACATACATACAAACACACAATTATCTATTATGGATGGTGCCTAACTTGCACTAAAATACCTAGAATTCCAAGGAGAATTTTGTAATTGAATTTAGTTCTCACATAGTTCATCCTTCAGCAACTATGTCTCTGGCTGTCCTTCCAATTCTCAAATGACTGAAATTCCCCAATTTCTCTGATGTCTTCATAGCCTCATTTAATCTTTCTGTTTTTCTCCCTTCCTCAAATTCTTCACATAGCACTCAATGCCTCTCATAATAACTGTGTCACATCTAATATTTTATTAGAATTTTTGTTTAGGTTTCATATTTCTCATTGGATTATATATTCCAGGAAGAGGAAAAAACTGTGTTATTTTCATTCTTTATCTACCACAGTGAGCACAGATGTTTGATACTAATTCAGTCAATCAACAACCATTTATTAAGTATCTATTATGTGCCAGATATTGCCCTATAGCCCATTCCTTCAAAATACTTACTTTCCATCAGTAGAGACAATATATGAATGTATGTGCATATACATTTAGATGGGTATAGAATAAATGTAAAGTAAATTTAAAATATAAATGTTTGATGCAGAAGGAGGAACAAGAAAATGAAACTATTAGGAAAAGACTCATATAGGAGATGAGGCTTGAGCTGAACTTTGAAGGAAACTAAGGGTTCTTAGAGATCAAAATAAGGCAGGAATACATTCTAGGCATGAGGTACATAGAACCTGTGCAAAAGCATTAATATGGAATGTTATGTGGGAATAACATCAAGAAGACCAGTTTGGCTGGACTATGAAATATATGAAAGGATTTAATATAAAACTAGATCATGGATTCAATTTAATTTGATGAACATTTATCAAAGTTTGGATAGGTTAAAGTCAGGTTGTCATGAGAGTTATGTCCTGTCAGCAGAGGGATTATGAGGTTCAAATTAGCTAATGAATATAAAGCACTTTGCAAGCTCATAAAGTACTCTATAAATACCAATCACTTTGATAATTATTAACCTACAGTCATCAAGCCTCCAGTCTGGTGATGACAATTCTCTGAGCTTCCACTATAGAGTTGAGTTCAAGTAATACATACACACAACACACACACACACACACACACACATATACACACAAACACACACAAACATACAGCAATAGAGTGGCATGCTGGTAAATGTTACTGGACTCCAGGAAAAACAAAAGTATACATACATAGTTTTAAGTGTGGTTTGCATTATTTATACCTTTTAAAGTCTGGAAGTCAATGGAACAATATATCAAACACTAATTTGTAGTGAGTACTGATTTTTGAGATATAAATGCTCACACTGAAAATTTAACAAAGAGCTCTCAGCATATCCCTACCTATCAGTGTGTAATATGCCCTCAAGGCTGTATGCTGTATCCTGTATGCTTTATTAAGACACAAGATATGTACTTGATTTGCCAGAATCAAAAACCAAAAAATTGCTTAATATTCAAAAGCTTCACTCCTATAGTGGGCTTACTTTAGAGAAGAGGTCATCCTATATAGTAGAGCTTATAATTCTTTGTTCATGCTGTTTCTTACCTCTCTTTCTTTTCTTTCCTTCTCATTCTTTTCTTTTATTTGAATAGCCCACATCAGATGACCTTGTATCATCTGCTGAATGTTCCAGCGACGATGAAGATTTTGTTGAATGTGAACCTAGTACAGGTAGGTCAGGTCAGTCTTGTTTTGCTTGCTTACTTTTTTCATTTGCAAAAAACAATATATACATATATGTGAATTTATATGTGTGTATATATTGAATGTGTATATGCGTGAGCATTTAATGCATATATGTATAAGAATACATATGTAAATATAGCTTTTATTTTTTTAAAAGAGCATCCGATCCCATGGAATGAGTGAAATCTACACAAGAAAACTGAAATTAAGATCTTTGATAAGTAATGGAAATCATATCTGTTGAGAAATCCACCTTCCTGAAATCAGATTTCTCTCAGATTCACAAGTAATATACATTATCACAATTTCAAGTAACCATTTGCAAGAACAGTACTTGTGAATAGGAAGGACAAGTCTATATTAAAATGCAAATTAAATGAAAATCAGAATGAAGCCATAATACATGGTAAATATTATTCAATCTTCATGGATTGTTCTGAGGATGGTCAGAAAAAATGTTTGTAGGACTTAATCTGTAGTTACATGGTATATATCATGATATATATTTATGTGATTCTAATCTCCATGTGTCTAGAGAACTTGTGGAAACCACAAAGCATAGCAAATGCAAAATTAGTAATAAGCCATGCCATGGTATCTTCTGGGATGCTGCAAAATGTATCATATGGGATTCAGTAAAACTTTGGCTATTGGAAGCCTAGGAATTTGTTTCCTACTTAGACCCAGATACATTTTGCTGTTTTAATACTTTATAATGAACTATAATGATATGATGTCCAGCAGACAACTGCAATGTCTTTTATTTACTTCAGACCTTTACAAATCTTCCTTTTTGATATTTGCCATAAGTTAAACAGTTATAGATATAATAGAGAACAGATATCATCGAATTTCTGTGTATATTAAAGAAAATGAAAAAACTAGAGTTGGGTTAGAATCTTGATTTTTTTATAAGAGTTCAACAGAATGTTTTATGTTTCTAGTTTCTTTTTTGTTTAATTATATTTCTGGTTTGTTTTCTTTCATTTATAAAGAAGCCACAAACCATTAAAATATTGTTTTAGTAACTTCATGAGAATTTTCCGGTTCATGAAAAATAAAGTAAGACAAATAAAAACCCACTAAAGGCTAGTGTCTTCAAACTTGACAACTTCTCAATCCCATAATGTTTTGTTGTAATCTGACTTGATAAAAAAGAACCACTTGGTTATTTGCAAAATGGCTTTGCAGCCAGGAAGTTACATGCCCTACTGCACATTATTTGAGAAGGGAAAGCTACTTAAGGAATACCGAATATATTGTCTTTATACTTTTTATTGCCATATTTCAAAGTTCCAGGTGCCTCAGTGGAAAGTTGGTTTATGCCATGGTTTATAAAACACATTCAAGTATCAGCTGCAAATTGAAGAGTTTAATATAGAGTCTAACAGCATGGGAGGTTCTGACATGTGTTTAGGGGACAGTAGGAAATGTATTAAGGAAAGAATTCCAATATATAAAATTCCTGCTCATTATTAGAGTATTATCAATTTATTAATTGTGGTTGGTTTTGTAGCCAATAGTTTAGTATTATTTAACCAACTGAAAAACATTGCCATTGAGTTTCAGATAATTCTTGAGTTCTTAATGAAAATTAACCATCATAATGAATTACATGCACAGAGAAATATAAATACACTTTTGGAGATGATGGGAGATTTAAAAGACCTTATTTTGGTCCAACAATGATTCATTTCCAATTCATCCCTTACCTATTTGCTTCTCTCCTCTGTCCATCCAAGGCTAGGGTAAAAAGTTGCCTTAAGTTAGATTTGATATGGCTTTCATATCAATTCAATTTATTTTTTAAGTTTTCTACTCCCTATATCAGTTTACATTGATTAATGAATAATAAGAACATTTGGCCTCCATGAAGTTCATGAAACAAATTTGACTGATTCCATGGTAAAAAATTAAAAATGAATGGGTGGAAGTTGCAGATACTTAATGTTTAACTGTATAGTTAATGTTTATACACACACACATATACACAAATACACACAAGCATGCATACATACACATGCATACACACATACCAATTTTAGGGCTATCCAAAAGCAATTTGACATACTCAAGAATCAATAGATTTCCAGTCACAGGAGGATTTCAAACAGAAAGTGGAAAATTCATTGTTTAGTAAAAGATCTTGACTTTTTTTTTCAGGGTGAGTGCCCTAGACACTTTTACCAATCTGATGAAGCCCATGAACCCCTTCTCAAAATAATGTTTTGTTGCTTACATTCATTATTGATGCTAAATTTAAATTTAAGATTGCTGAAAATTAAAGATAAATGTTTTTATCATTTAAACTCATGAATACTGCTTCCAATCTCAAAATATCCCCTTAAGAATCCCAAATGTAGAGTGTTTGACAGAGGATTCCTGTTCTATTCAATTCAAAACAAATTTAATAAATATCTATGAAAATATAATGCCAGAGGATACAAAGACACAAAAGTCATAGTTTCTATTCTCAAGGTGCCTATGTACTAGTGGAAAATTCAACAAATATGAAAATAAAAGAAATGCAAGCATAATAAAAGAAAAATTAAGAGGAGCAAGAGAGTACTTAAAAGACTAGAGAAGTAAAGAAGGTCAAAACATCTGAGTTAATGGATTCTAAGATACAGAGATGGGATAGTATGTTTTATATGACATCCAAGGTTCTTTTTAAACTAGAAAAATCTGTGTTCCTATTGTTTAAATGTAGTTTATTGGGTTTTTTTAAGAGATAGAACCTAGTATCATTGTCATTCTTAGGCAAAGGGCACAAATTCAGCATCTAAAATACTGATATTGATTTATTCAAATTCATTTTGAGCAATGTCTGCTATATATAAACAAAGGAATTGGACTAGATTGTCTCTAACATATTTCTAGTTCTATATAGAGAATACTATGAGCTGATGATGGCTTTTTTTTTCACTATGAACAAGAAAAACAATAGAATGGTGCTGTATGTCAGTCCTCACTAAACTTAGAAATTGTGGGTGAAAAGAAGACATGATTTCTTCCTATAAGTATTTTGCAGTAAAATCACAGAAAACTAATATTAAACCAACCTCCTAATGTCATCTCCAGATGGAGTTAGTGAATCAACATGAAGGATTGTTTCTTTTTATTCACTTTTTTTATCAAGAGATTTGCACACACTTAAACACACACACACACACACACAGAAAAAGAGTTAAAACATAATAGAATTTAGTCTAGGAAGGAAATAGTATTTCCTGTTGTTACAAGAATGACTTGTGATTGCTCTTGGTGACTGATCAACACTGATAAGGTTAAAATGCAGGTTAACATGTGCAGAGTAAACAAGTCCTTTCCTTTGTTCGTCAAACAACTGCTTGTTGGCTCCCTTTTCTCCTAATTAATTGATAGGTCAAATCTGGATGAATTTAAATCTAAAATGTCCAAGAACATTTCTTTTCTGCCTAAGAATAAGATTTTTGTTTCTAAAACCTTTGTGACATTCACATAGCTTTGACTTAATTTATTAATTAGGAGATGAAGCATAAATGTATATAAACTACAAGCTGATGTTTTCAGTCAATTTGAATAAGCAAAGCAAGCTACATTTTTTGTCAACATCAATCTGTTAATTATACAAATTCATACAAATTTCCAATTTGTATGAAATCAGTAGTTTGCTTTCTTGGAGAATGAAAACATTAAGTGTTCCAATACAAATTTGTATTTTCCAAATAATTACTCACTATAGATCTAAACTAAAGTACAAGAATTTCTTTTACTTTGAAAAGAACAAATTTTAAACTGAGGCTTGGGAATAACCTAATTTACTGGGGAATCCCTTTCACCTACATAAAGGGCATCATATTAATCAATAGCTAAGTCCTAGCTAGTTTTGCTTAGATACATTGAGGTTAAGATACTTACCCAGGGTCAGACAGCTTTTGAAAGAGGCAGGATCTAGCATAAGTCTTCTTGACTGACTTATCACTTATTTTTGAAGTAGTATAGTTACTTGGTGATGCTTAAACAAAAATTTAAATTTTCTTTTTGACCCTCTGTTTACTTAGACACCAGTTTTCATCATAAACCCTATTTCAGGGGAGTGTGCTACAGCTGAATGACCTTTTTCTTACATGATAAGTGTATCGACTTTTCCTGAAACCATCCAAATCCATGTTATGTTCTATCATCTCCGATACCTCACCATTGCAAGAGATAACGGTTCCATTTTAAAGTTTTTGTCTCCTATAAATGCTGATATGCGATACATCACTCCATTGTTTTTCTTGTTCAAAGTAGAACAAAAAGCATCAGCATTATAGACATAGGATTGGAAACAATCTTAAAGATAATTTAGTGCAATCACTTTGTTTAACAAATGAAGAAATTGAAACAAAGGAATAATAAGACTGTTCTACACACAGTTTTTAAACCTTATATTGGATCATTTCAGGGGCAGTTTAAGATATGGATTATCCTAGCTAAACCTTACAAATTCCATTATTTTCTCAAATCTTCACTTTTTTGTTTATGTTCTTTGGCCTTCAATGAACCAACACAAAATTTATATTAAAACCTATGATTATAAGAGCATTGGTGAGTCTGTAAGGACTCATAGAATTACTAGGTATGTGACCTTGAAAAAGTTCATTAATCCTTTATGTTTCACTTTCCTCCGTATGAGTTGGGGAAGGAAATGACAAATAACATTACTGTCTTTTCCAAAAGGGATCAAGAAGTCTTGATACTGGGGCAGCTAGGTGGCGCAGTAGATAGAGTACTGGCCTTGGAGTCAGGAGTACCTAAGTTCAAATCTGGCCTCAGACACCTAATAATTACCTAGATGTGTGGCCTTGGGCAAGCCACTTAACCCCAGTGCCTTGAAAAATATAGAAAAAAAAAAAGTAGTCAATACTAACTGAAAGACTAAATAATAACAAAAATGATTATTTTTGTTGTTGTTGTTAACAATATTATTTTATTTAACTTCATTTCCCTTTCAATAAGAAGATTCAAATCTATATAAGATATCCCAAAACTCTTCATGCAGTTATGTGTTTTAATAATGAAACCTGCACTAACTTTTTTGAGATATCATATATATGTGTATATATATATGTATATATAAAATATCTCTATTCTTTCATTTAATTTCCATTATTAACTGTCTAGTAGTTATTTCCCTGTGGATTTCCTTTATACTATCTCAAGTTTTACATGTTCAAAGTGAAAAGAAATATTTGTCAAATGGCAAACAGTACCAAACTGTTTATGAGCATTAGCATGTTGATAAAATTTATAAATTCTATTAGACATATCTGTTAATGTTTTCTGTATATAATAATTGATCACTTCCAATTTTTTAAGTACATTTTCAGTGGTAGGGGTTATATGGGCATTGCTTCATCAGAACTCACTGAAAGCTTTAGAAATAGAATCGGCCACCAATACCTTATAAGAAAATATGTAAAGATCCTCGAATAATCACACTGTCTTATTTTAGCAAAAAAAAATACTTTCTATGATACCAATGTCATGACACTGCATTCCAGATTAGAATTAATAGTACTAATATCATGTTCAATGTGTATGAGAGCTTGTATGAGAGGGCCTACCTGCATGTACATGAGTATGTGACCTGAGACTGTGATTTTTGAGTTGAGAGGAGTTACAGATTCAAAAAAACTTCCTGACTGCAAAAACTAGTTAAAAAAAAAAAAGACAGCAAGAAAGTTTTTCTAAATTCTATGAGCACACAACTATGCTTTGTGGTCCTCAAGAAGTTTTGTGGGTTTTCCTTTGTTCTTTCTATCCATTTTTTTTATTTTTACTTTGCTAAAACTAAAACATATATAAATATATATATATATACTGTGTGTGTATGTGTATTGATATAACATTGTGCCTTATAGAGTTATGTGTGTATATATGTATATGTATATGTATACATATACATGCAGTATATAATAATAGTAAAATAATATAAGACAGATATCAACAATAATCCCTGCCATCAAATCATATGTTTACACAGAAATTCATGCCCTCATTCTTAACCCAGCATCAGTTGATGTCAATAGATGCATGATATTTTATTACTTGATGAATAAAGCACGTTGATTTTTATTTAGGTTATTTGATTTTTCTTTTTTTAAGGGGTAATTTCATCTTCTAGTTATCCTTGGGAGGGTTGGGGAGAAAAATTTATACAGATATATCTATAAATATAGTCACTCCTGCGTGTATATATATATAGATATATACATTGTATATATTTCAAGAACATTTTCTGTCATTTCACCTCATCTTGTGCCGCATGAATTTTTGGTGGTTCTAATATTTTGTTTTACTTTAATTTTTATCCTAAGTGTTTTAAGTCATTATGACATTAAAAAAATCCATTGCTCTTCCTCTCTAAAAGTAATACCTATCAAGTATTTTTTAAATACTGAGAGATATATAGATACGCAAATCAAATTAAGGCAACAAAATCTTTTCTTGCCATCCTTTTGTCAAATCCCTTTTCCAATAGTACACCCTTATATATTTATTTTTTTAAATCCCAAGAAAGTTGTGTATAAAAGAATGAAATTCTTCCCTTTCTTTGATTTCATTTCCCCTCATATTTCCTTTATTTATTCTTTCTCCCTGCCCCTATGTCTGCACAGACTACTTTCAATTCAACCCGAATTTCTGACATTAAAAAAAAAATAAAAGCAATAAGACCAATCAGGGAAAATAACAACAACAACCGAAACAACTATTCCCTAAAATACACACCCATTCCCTGAAACTGCAGATGGCATAAAAAGAATTTTATTGCAGACGCAGAATATCTGTTGTATCTTTACCTTCTGGACAAGCCAGAAATCATTTTGTGGCATGCAGTGACAGTTTGTAGCTAACTAACCATGGCCTTCATTCACCTGTGCATGGGCTGTGATGATGCCATCTTGTGTTCCATCAAAGTTACACATTCAGGATAATACCAGCAAGTCTATAGTTTATGAGTTTGGGGGATACTTTTTTAAGTTGATTATAATTTCATTTCTAAAAATTATTTTATTTCAATGAATTGTGGCAGTACCATGAGCTGCTCTTGCAGCCTCATTTTTGTCTCCCTTTTTTTAAAAAATTTTTGATTTTTTGATTTTGTTTTCTTTGGCAACAGTCAAGTTTGTATTTTCTTTGTGTATTCATCTGTCTTATCATTCTGTCTTGGAGTCCACTGTTCTAGTGTTGTTCTGTGATTCTGTTCTCTGTTTGTAAGATGTTGTTTGGAATACCTCCCCCTCTCCCTCTTAATCACTCCCTGTCTTCTCTGCTTTTTAACCTTAGCTAGAAGGGATTCCACAAAGGGGCAATGGACTTCTAACTGAAATTCTAAACCCAGAAAGGCAAGGAAATTTTTGGGACTTTTAGGTCCTGTCAATAGAAGCAAAGGTTCCATTTGAAAACTTTACAAAAACCCTTGTTGATCTCATTTTGGAACAGTTAAACAAACCTAAAGGTAAAATGATTTAATCTAAAAAACTACTTTCTAAAGTATTTCTTTTAAAGCAACAACATTTTAGAGTTCTTCTGAAGACACAGCAGCACATCTGCAGACAAAAAAAACTGTTTCTAGAAAATGCAAGTAAGGATGTATGCCAACACTGATGCTGAGAATAGTTCCTTTTTTCAGCATGGTTAAGAAAAATGTGCTATTATTGAAGACCTATCCCATTTATCTATCTGTATATTTTAATATAAAATTCAAATGTGTTCATCAAAGCATCTATTAAAAATGATATTTTAATGTATGTATTTGCTTCCAGTAAATTTGGGGGTAATGTAATCTTTTGACTTTGCTGAGCCAAATGATTTTTTTACTCATGGGAACACTACAGAGCCCATAAATCAGCTTGAACCTAGATTATTTTCTTCTCTGTCATTAAAGCAACCCAATAAATTTCGTTCTGAGAACAGGATCTCTAATCTTTGTGATAGAAGTAGAAACAAAGTGCCCACTTGGATCATCATGTTCTGGACTGAACTCATGAGCCTGAATGATAAAGCCAGTGATAAACCCAAATGGTTATTTTATATATAAAAATAATATAATAAATAACATTTATATTATAATATAAATGTACTTATTTATAAATTTATATTATATTATATTATATTATATTATATTATATTATATTATATTATATTATATTATATTATATTATATTTATTATATTATATTACTGGGTTAATTGTGACAGAATCAGCCTGACGCTTTATGATGTTATCTTCACTATAAGATCAATATTAATATGGCAAGAAAAATGCAAATAAAGATCTTAGTTAACTGATCAGCAGAGAACAGGACTTTGAATTCTGAAACTGAAAGCAGAAATAGTACACTCAGAGAGGATCCAATGGAACATACTAAATTGACTGAAGGTTTGGGAGGTACAGTAGAAAAGTCTAATAAATTCAACTATAGGAGAAAAGGTTTTATATGAATGAGAACTAGCAGTATTTTCTCTTTCTAGTGTTAAAAGTGTAGAGGAAAAGGGAAGATCAATAAGAAATAGAACTAAGGATCTTTTAGGCATAAGATCTTGATAACTATGAGTAGAGTACTGAGTCTTCTCCAGATATGCTGAAATAAAGAATAGATTTTAGAGGATCATGGTATAAAACTAGGAGGTCACATAAATCTTTATTATCATTTAAATAAGAACGTTAACACCCAGTAAGGTTAAGTTGATTACTCCCAGATAATAAGTGACAGAGTGCATAGTTGAACACATGTCTTATCTTCTATAACCAAATTATTTTCACCTGTTTCACTTTGCAATATTCTTCCTCACAGTCTTAGGACAAATATTTCTACTGTGAATGTATAATTTTTCATGCATTTCATCTATGTGTAGTCCCAAGAAAGAATATAGCCTGTAGATTGTCTACTTTACTTTTACTTTTTGTTTAGCGGCTAAGTTCAATTTGATACAAATTGAATTGGTTAAAAAAAAGTTCAATTCAATTTTCTTTTAAAACTATTTATGAAGCATACAACCACTATGTGAAAGCACTATATTGTGATAATGTACTGGAACACATTTAAGTTCAGAAAGAATACTCCCATTTTAGGGATGAATGAATGTATAACATTTGTTGATTTCTATCTATAAAGTACTATGTTAAAATCTGAAGATATTATTATAAAATCAAGGTAATCTAGGACTTCAAGAGGTTTAAATTTCTAAAATGGGGTCACAACACATTTAAGGAATAGAAAGAAATTACAGACACACACACACACACACACACATAAAATGTAGCCACAGAGAGATCAAGTGGCATTCCCTGCCCTAAAGCAACATATTAACATATTGTTTTGATTTTAGCTTATTTTTTTCTATTGTAACTCCAGAACCAGAGGTATTAAGACTACTTGATAGGGTAAGTTGGAATCATAGTGAAGGAATTCTGAAAATACCTGAAAATTCCAGGGTAAGTTCTGTACTTTTTTCAGTAATCAATAGGTAGTCAATGATGGTCTTACAGTAGAATTTTGCTATGGGAAGAATAGAATGTTAAAACATTTACTCATAAATGGAAAAGTTAAGGTGATTGGCAAGATTTGGGGAATTTCAGATTTAGATATGTTGAGTCTCATATATTAGCTGGTCAACCACACAAATATGCAGCATTTTATTAAAAATATTAGACTGGAATACTGAGTTATTAATTATTGGTGGTAGAGATTTGGAAATCACTTGTATAGAGGTGATATAACTGGAGTCACAGAAATGGATTAGAATACTAAAAGACAGTGTGTAAAAAGTAGAGAAGATAAAATAGTCATAATCTTGTGGGAAATTATATTTAAGTCTAAGAAGATAAATTAAGACCCAGGAAAGGAAAGAACTATAACATTGATTACCATTACCCTTGTTTTGCTGGAAGGTCACATAGATTAGATTTTTTTCTCCACCCCTATTTCTTCTGTATCTTTAAAAGAGTCAGGTCTATAGTGTTCCTTTCTCTGTTGACTGGTCTCCTGAACCCTGGTTCCACTTAGCCATTGACAGTCAGATTTGCTTTTATAAATGGTTTTCCTTAAAGATATAAACTTACTTCCCCAACATATGGGAAGCATAATCCCCTTCCTCCTTGAATCACCTCAGGCTTGGGAAGGAAAGAAAGATAAAGATCAGAGTTTAGTTCAGTTTCTATAGAGCACAGCCCTAGTTTCAAGTCCCAAACCATCCCAGATTCAAACTCCAAGCTTCTCTCAAGGGTTCTCTTCTGACCTAATTCTTGTCTGCAATCTTAATTCCAAACCCTGAAACAAACTCCTGGGTCTAGTAGGGCTTACTGCTAGCACTTTAAGGAAGACAAATAATACCCCGTAGAAACAAATGCTGCCCTCCTCCCCATTTTTCAGACCAGGGGAGTAAAAAGGTAAGGGAAACAAGGGAAGGAAGTTTCTCCCCCCCCCCCCCCCCCCCCCCCCCCGCCACAAATTCAGTTCCTGGCTTCTCTTCAGCTACTGAACAATGATCTTCACCCTCTGAACATAGTAGGAAAGGATGCAAACCAGAAAGAGAGCAGGCATCTAAGTCTCATTAATTATCTGCTTTAAAGATTTAGCCGGTTTCAATCACACGGCAAATCAAAGGAGGCTCTGACAACTCAGGAAGAGACAAGGATTATTTCTACCTTAGGAGAATATGGACACACCTAAGCAAGTCTCTCCAGGTCTTCCCAGTTAAACAATTTTACAAGGGGGGTGGGGCGGGGCTGGATCAAGCTAGAGCTGGACTGAATATCATGAAAAAGGTGATAACCAATCATGTCCAAAGTTGTAGGGAGGTCAAGAAAATGGCAACAGAAAAAAAAGTCTTTACCATAAAAAGGTAATGTGATATAGAAACATTTCATCTTTTCATTAGAGTAATAGAAACAACAGTTAAATGGCACAGGTTGAAAAACATGTTGAGTAATAAGGGATTGGAAGTATAAATATTGATACTCTAGAACTTTGACAGTGAAGGGGAGGTACTTCCAGGTCATATGAACAACAGTATCAACTTCACCAAAAAAAAAAATTATGTGCAAAACATAAAGCAATTCTAGCCATACCAAATGACTTAGACATCAAATTTAAGAAGGCCAAAATTGAATAAAATAAAGGCTAATTCCTAACTGCTAACACATTCATTCAATAACCCCCTTCCCTACCTGCAACCATAATCTGGTACACAAACTCATTTACTAGTTTGCAAAATAAGAACCCTACCCCACCCCAAATAAAAATGAAAAGGCAAAATCTTGATCTGGTAGACCTTCAAACTGGAAAAGAGAAAAAACTGTTGCAGATTGCCATACATATAGAAAGGCACTAAGCCTAAGGGAGAAGGACCAGTATACACCTAGGGCCATTTTTCTCCTTCCATAAATTGCTTAGGGTAGAGACCCAGACCAGTTAAAAGTGAATTCCTTAGTTATAGAGAAAGCTAAGACAGTTTTGCATTCCAGCCCCAAGAGTAACTGATATCAAAATGGAATCAGAAAAGAGAAAATAAGGGGAGGAGGTAGGACTAAAACTACCAAAGATCTCTGGAGAACAGTGAACAGAGGGAGAACCACAGGTATCTTATGGGTAGTAGAATATAAATGCAGGGATTATGTTTTGATGGTATGGAAGTAACTGAGCATATTTTTTTTTTTTGCTGAGACAAAGAAGCCAGTAGAGTAGCTATAAATTCTTGATGATATTTGTAAGAAGTGAAATGAGGATACAAATGGAGCATTTATCCTTGAGTAGAAGGCCTCCTCTCCTCTAAGACCTTTAGAACACTGAGATAAAGGAGAAGAGGAGAGATTGCCCTAATCATGCTGAGGTTGTCTGTTTAAAATGAAGGGAAAGAGGGGATAGAGCTAGGAATTTATTAAGGTTCAAATAAAGGTTGTTCTGATAAATCTGATAGGGAACCAAAATGTGACAACTAAAAGTATTGCTATGGAATTCAGGTTTAGAGAGGTGATTTGAGAGTGATTTTGAGAAATAGTGAGTTTTAAGTTATAACTACCACTACAATCTAATGCCACAGTCCTACTTCCTATACCTTTGACAATATACTCTATTCCTGATTCTATATCTTTTTACTTACTGTCTTTCATGCCTGTAAGGCACTGTCTTCATCTTTATATCCTGCCTTCATAAGTTTCCTTCAAGTCTTAGGTAAAATCCCACCTTCTACAGGAAGTTTTCCTGAATCACTTTAATTATAATTCCTTCTCATTGTTGATTATTTCCAATTTGTTATACACATACACACACATATTTGTACATAGTCATTTGCATTTTATTTCCCCTATTAGCCTGGTAGTTACTTGAGATCAGGAACTGTCTGCTTACTGACTGACTGAAGTATAATGTTTAGAATTCATAGGAATTGGGGATGTCAACAAACTATAGTTTTTAAAAATCCACTAGAATGATATCAGAAGAAGTTGAAGGGAAGACTGATCTAGCTTCTAAATTCATAGAGGAAAGTGATCAGGAGAAAGGGTGATACACTATGAAGACATACACTTTAACTGAGGAGTAATTGTTGAATAATGATGACAGAGCGTTAGTCTAGAAGTCACTTACAGTCCTATAATGTATGAAAAATACTTTACCCTCTATTTATCTTTGCTTTATATTATATGGTCATTCAGGATTGGATGGAACAAAACTTTTGTGTCTGATGTTATTTTTCATTTAAATGACTTTAGACTTTGTTAATCCAAAACACTCTTAATATGGAAGTCATTTCTGAACCAGTATGATTCTATACTTGCAGACTGCAATTTCTACATTCATATCATAGATAGCTCCTGCAAAGTAACAAGGCAAAAATCAAAATATATTCAGCTAGGAAAGAATAAAAATAATAAAAAAAAGTCTCCAAATGAAACAACTTAATCCTGACATATTCAAGTTTTTTATAATGGAAAATTAGTAAAAATATAAGACTGTAAATGCAGATGTTAAACAGTTGAAATGAATATCTATAACAAAGAATCAAAGGAACCTAAATATGAATTTGGGTTTGATACACACTGATCCCTATAACTTGTACCAATTAGTACAATTATAGTAAAATTAGTATCAATTGTAACTAACTTTTTTTAATGATTTTTCTTCTTAATATGGGAAAAATACAATTCCCCCCTTATACATTTTAACTATAGGCAATTCCAAGTATAGATAAGCCCTATATTAATGCATACTAACAACTCAACTTCAATTTATAGTATTAGAAAGTCACTTGGGGTAAAACAAAATTAAAATACTTGAACTTAATCACTCAGGTAGAATGTCTTAGAGATGGTACTTAAACCCATTACTCATTAGTATATTTGCTTAACATATGGAATTACAGAACAGCAGCCTCTTATTGAATTGAGGATTTTAAGAAGAGATATTGTCCATATCTTTTTTGGGGGAAAATATAGCATTTCCTTTCTTTTAAAAATAATTATCTTTCTCATAAATTGAAGGCAAAAAAGATACCAGCAAGTAGGCAACAAAGACAGCAAATGAAATATATCTAGAGAAATCTGGATTTGCTTGAAATCCTAGTCCCTTTCTGACACCTATTTGCTGATGGCATTTGTTGTGCTGATTGGATATTAAGTATTCCCTCCCCCCCTACTGCCATAAATCATATATCAAAAATATGAAGTTTTTCTCAATCACTGAAGTTTACTGTTCATGAAACAGCCCAAAATTCTCAGTGAATTAATGACCAAGATTCACATCTATCAATATCTTTATTTAGGCCTTTTTTTTTTACTTTAACAAGAGTTTCTTTAAGGAAAAAAAGAGAATGCGAACGGCCCAAGTACTTACGTTCCTCTTTACAAAGTGTGACATTCTAAAACTAGACACATCTTGTGGTAGTCTTGAGCTCATTTCTGCCTCAATTCTTTTGATCTCTAAATTTTGAAAATCAGAATATTCTTTCTAAAGTTAATACTCAGCAGTATCCTTTTACTAAGTTATGCTAACTTATCAATCACTAGCACTAACAAATTCTGATTAAATTAGAAATTTACTTACAGAGTAGATGACTTTATCATTCCATTTTCCCCAACCATCCCTGTGAAAATATACTTTCTTATGTCTCTACATAATATTATATGAAATGCTATTGAGAATTACAAGACTCTTCTTTTTTGCTGCTATCTTTGCAGTTGTTTCAAAAGACCTGGTACAGTTCTTGTGATTAACTTGATCTCTGTTACACTATGAACAATGTCACCCTGTCCCTGCTCATAAGCATGACTTTCCTCTAAGATGATAAGGTAGTTCATTTTCTTCTCCTTTTGCAAATTCATTTTCTGAATTTTCAGAGTTATGGGCTGCATCCTTCTTGGCTTTTCAGACCTCTTTGACAATGGCTTCCTTGAACTCTAGCCCACATGCTGTGTCACAGTCCAGTAATTCTTCCCTAAACCTTGGCTGTACATTATTGAGCTGACAAATGTCTAAATGACTAAGATATGATATTTGCAACCTGCTGAGAGAATCTTTTTTCCCTGTAGTCTTTGATTTGTTGCTTCACAAGGTATGCGGGAAAAGCAGGAAAAAAATATGCAGTGACACAGTCACTGAATGAGAAGAGTAAAATCAAGGAGGTACAACATTTAAAAATGCATTTTGCATTCCAAGCAAAAGCATTTATGTCTTAGTTCTTTGAATGTCTAAGGTAACTGATTATTTAATGGGAAATAGGAAAGAGTCATCTTGCTTCTTGAGCAAAATAATGTGCTTCAGCACCTAGCTGCAGCTTATTAGGAGAGCATTGCTTATAAAAATTCATGTCAAGGCTATACAGAGTGTTTTTTTTTTATTGTATAAAAATACCATTTGGTATCCAAGAGTTTTCTTTTAGGGAAGGGGTGTTATCTTGTCTTTGTGGCATCTTTGATGTTAGAAACCTAGAAGGATATGCAGAAGGGTCTCTGCAATACCTGGAAAACTGGCTATCAGGCCAAATCTGATATATCACTCCCGCTGGGGATATGGAGAAAAGCAAAGACTTCCTCTATTAGCAAAATACCATGCATACCCATACAGGAATTTAGCCTAGATTTGTAAGGTTCTGAACTACAGGTCAAAAAATAAGATAGTGAGAAAACATGGGAGGAAAAGAAATATAATGTCATTAAAGGAGTGTTCTTGCACTGATTAACTTTTCAAATTAACCTACTTTTTAAGTTGTATAATTAATAAATCACTGGGAACAAAGGAACTATTATTTGGGGACAGACTGATGATTCATTTAGTCTGGTTTCCTGTCCCTTGATAGGGCCAAAGGTAGATATTATTAAAAAATTAAGAAACCTTTCCTATCCCTTGTAATGCATATGGCACTTTGCTAGAGGGAATAAAATATTTTTAAAAATTTTTGCTAGTTGCAATCTTCTCTATTTATATAGTGTGGTAAATTTTACAAAGTGCTTTACATATTTTTTCACTGGAGTCTTGCAAAAAAACCGGTTACTATGGTAGGTTATGATCCCTATTTTCTAGGTGAAGAAACTTAAAATAAGAAGTATTAGGGAAATTATGCAGGGACACAAACTTTCAGCATTGAGATTTAACTGCATGGAATCCAATGATTCCAGATATCTTTGACTTTAAACCCAATATTCTACCAACTGTGTCAAGCTGCCTAAAATTGAGGCAATGTCTTCTATAAGTTTTCTGGTAAATTTATCATTTGATGACTTTCATTGTAGAAAATAACTGCAATGAACTTTATTTTGTTCTCCAATAATGTTGAAGATTCTTGCTTATTATGTGCACATTTGAAATCTTGATCCTAGTTCAACTTTTTAGCATTGTATTCTTTGTGTCTCAGTCGTTCCCAAAATATTAGATTTGGAAGGGCCTTTAGAGATTATTTTATCCAAATCCCTTAGCCCAAGGCCCCAAAACTAGTCTTTTGACAGAATAATGAATAGATAACCCAGTGTTCTTCTCTTTATTCCATGATTAAAATGATACAGAAAATAAATTGTGCCAGAAGGAAAAGACTAGTGACCATAAAAAATCCAAACCAAAGGATTAAGAATGAATAAGAAAAAAATAACCAATTTTTCCAAGCATTAATATCTTTGACATTGGTCCTTATAGAGATTATGCCCTTATTTTTGCAATTTAATGATCGAAAGGGAACAGGAAAGATAATATGATTCAATCAAGCCCTGGCAAAGAGAAATTTCCCCAGAAGTATATATCCTACTTCGATTTGATCACTGGCACCATATTCCCAAACTGAGAAAGAAACAATTTTAGCCAAACTAATAATTTAATGTGTGTGTGAGAATAAGAAAAAGAGACAGAACAGAGACAGAGAACTCTCCATGGTGCTGCATCAGAATCTGTTCCTTTTAGAGATATAAAGACTCAGAAAAAATTCTAATCCAACTCTCTCAGACTCTGGAATGTTAAATGACTTCATCAAGATTATGAAAGTTACTTAGTAGAACTAGGTTAGCACAAAAGACTAATTTCTTCTTCTGTTCCTTCCTTTTACTGCAAAGAAACCTAACAGTTAGCTATTTGCTCTCATGCAGTTTGATTTAGTAAATCATGGATTAATTTAACTCTAAACAAAAATTTAGTTCTTGTATCAAATGATGTGCTTGGTTCCCAAAAAATTCATCTCATTTCATCAAGAAAAGAAAGATTTAAAGTAATAACTATAGTTCATGAAAGAAAATTATCAAAAATGGAAAGGATCTAGAAACAATGGATATTATCAGAATGCTTGGGTCAGTTTAAAAATAAAAATGAATTGAAATTACAGTTGACATCATTTAAATAAAATGTGGAAGGATTATTTGAAAATAAAGATAACTACAGAAACAAAAATTTTAATTTTTTTGTTGTAATAAAAGGAAAAACCCATTTTTGAATAATAGAATCATAATATAAATATTTTAGAATCACTTTCTTCATTTCAAAGGAAGGGTCAATAGAGGATTCCTTAGCCAAAAAAATAATTTGATCTAGTTATTTATAAAGAGAAAAAAATACTTAATGCATGTTTGTGGCCTCTCTAAACCCAAAATTTTGTTTAATATTCCTATTTGATAGTATATTGTTAGTCAAATCTAATTATGAACAAAATTCTCTGTGAACTTTTTTGAAAATGATGTTGAAATCCTATTGTAATATTTTTCCCTAGTAGAAGGGAAAAAAGAGAATACTTGAAAGGAAGGAAGCTAGGAAAATGTTGCTAATATAATGGGAAAAAAAGACTAGGCACTAGGAGATATGAGTTTAAGATGCTGACTGAAAATTACCACCTAGGCATTTTCAGTTATATATTTTTCAAAGGTTATTATTCTTATATTAACTAATAGTTAAAAAATATTTTCAGAAGGCTGGTGAGACCTTGTGGACTAATAATCTATAAAAAGAGTGAATCCCTTCTTTCTCCTAGGCTTGAATCAAAGCCAATATTGAAGGAAAGGTTCTAAAGGAATACAAGAGTGATGATGGTAATAAATATGTAGGTTCTGTATAGCTGCACACACGACAGTTGCCTAAGGTCACTCCTATCTACTGACTAGCAAATGGTCCATGAATATACCAGGTGGCCATATGGCAGCACTGGGCATGAGGTGTTCCTGTAAATGACCCATTACCAAAAGTTTTAAATTTCTACTTGGAAATCAAGTACACAGATGGAAAGTGAAGTGGCCTTCACAAACACATGGGAATGTGATTGATTCTATAACCCAGCTTTTGGGTGCCATGTACATTCTCGATGCCTGACCACCCCTCGTTAGTACATCTGCTTGTTAGATATAATAAATAGAAGAGGAGATGCTTTTTGAAATGAGTAATTAAAAACTTTGTATTCCTCTCCCTTGTCTCACTCTTCCACTTTCCTCTTTCCCTTGATAGAATGTCCAGAAAATTAAGGCAGCTGTGGAGTAATTGATACTCTCTTCCATGTAGGAAACATCTGTCACGGATGCTACAAAGATTGTATTAGTGAATTAAAACATTTGATTACCTTTAATGCAAAAGAATGAGCCAGTCTCTTCTGTCATTTGGTGTATCCTTTTTTTCACACAATGCTTATGACTACAGTCCATCCCTGAAGCTGTATGGTCTTCTTAGCAGATGTTGTTTTCCACATCTATCGCCTTTCCCATGTGGAAAAAAAAATCACATACAACAAAAGCAATTTTAGAGAATGAGAAAAAAGGAGCCTATCACTAATATATTTTTAGAAACAGCTGGTAAAGACAAATGGTGCAAATGTGATGCCTGGAGCATATCTGTACTAACAAGAGGGTGGTTCAAAGATAAAAAACCCAGCTACTTCTAAATATCAGCTATAGTTGTAAACTCCCTTTCCCCATCACATAAAAAAATAAGAAAGCCCAGTGAAACATTTGTTTTCTAGTCTGCCAATGTTTCTACATATTCTATAATTTTCAGTTTATTTCTTGCTATAGTATGAGCCCAAATCTGTTGTTTTGCCCATCAAATTGTAATACTGCAGCCATTGACAAGCACCACATCTTTATATTTCTAGTTTAGAACGGATTTTTCTCTCATTCTTTTTCTTTTCTAAGCATGGGCTTGTTTTGCAGAGGATCCACATGTCTTTCTTTACTCAATGCTCATACTTTTTAAGACATTGCTTTTATCTATGCATGACAAGTTATTTCGTTTCATTTGAAAAGGCAATACTACTAACAATGTTGCTTGTTTGATGAGGTAGAAGCACAGGTGGAATTATCTTTGGGCATTATGAATCTTGTTACTCTCCTAAGGGGGAAAAGTAAGGGATTCCATGTGCTAACAGCATATCTTGACTTCTGAGGTTCTTTCTATATGACTTCACTTATCACTGAACTACTTTATAAAATTATAACACTGCTATTGAACTTTTGTCTGAGCTCACCCCCATAGGGACATTTTTGAATGATTATTGGGTATATTCTGTTCAGAAATTTCACATTTCAAATCACCCACTAATTTTCATTATGACCAACATTACCCAAGGAGAGATCTATGATTTTATGAAATTTTGAAACCCAACACATGTCAGTTGATGTCCATATGATCATTTCATCTTCTTGATCTTCCTTTCCTATGCTTTTAGTGATGTTTCATGAGATCTGGCTTGACAATGTTTCACTATTTCCATCATACTGACTAGATAAGAATCTCAGAATCTTTAAGGAACATGTCTGTTCTCATATAAGTAATAAGAATTCGAGAGAGATTTGGAACCCAGATCTTGTTGGCTCTAAGTCCATTATTCCAAGCGCTATAACATAGTATTATACTGTATAAGTAAAAAGTAGTTATATTCTCTTGCCAAAGAAATACTATTACTATAAAAGATAAGAAAAGTCAAGTATGCTTGGGGTAGTGTCATATTTGTGAAAGAACTTTTAAACAGAGCTATTAGCCTAAAAGAATTGCAATATGCATAATATTAGATATTTTTCTTACCAGGATGCATTTGGGCATAGAATTAGAAGGGTCCTGCAATGTCATTTAGGTAAATTCCCTACTTGAAGCATGTATCAAATGGCTATCCATAATGGACACCTCCAGAGAAGAAAAACTTACTCTCTCACCAGGTAGTCTATTCCAATTTCAGATCTCTTTGAAGGTTATGAAGTTCTTAACTGAGTCAAATTTTACCTACTTGTAAATACCAACTTCTATCCTTTGGTACTCAGAATGGGTCTAATCCTTCTAACACATGACAGTTCTTTGGTTTCTTAAAGCCAAAGATCACAGTAGTCCCTCTTGAGGCTTGTTTTCTTTTTAGGCATCTAGTTAGGGGTATGGTAGGATTTTACAAATCTCTTAAGAATCAGTTTTATCACCGAGAAGATGCTGCCTGTTGATTCTTTTCTAGTGTGGTGATTTATTTTATTCTAAGAAACCTATTCCTATTAATAAGAAAAAAACTCTGACTGAGACTGAATTACCAAGTTATTTTCAAAGTCTTTTTTTGGTCATACTGACAATTTTAGTGTTTATGTTATTTTTCCTGTTCACATGTTGTTTGGAAGCAAAATGGAATGGCAAATTAATCTAAGGTTATTTAGGTCATGGAGGTTTGAAAGTACATGGAATCATGATTCTTTTGGTCACTTAACACCTTTCACAGGAAATAAGTGTGACAATTCTTCAGACTGTCAGAAGATTTAATGAAGACAGGGCTAGAACTAGACAAGATGTCAAAAGCTGATGTACTTGCTATTTAATTAATTTCAAACCTAAGAGGAATTTCCCTTTCTCTCTTTACCAACACAATTCCTCATAAGTAAACCATTCAATGTGTGATTTATTCTCCTGCAGCATGATTCTCAGATTGACTTATTAACTTTTAAGGAGAGATCCCATCTTAAAGATGATTTATTCACTTCCCACCCAACTATAAAAAATAATTTTTTGCACATGATAGACTATTTCAGTATTAAGAAAGATACTTGTAATCAAGAATATATAATTGCTTAATTACAAGGAGGTACATTTTTATAAAAAAAATTTCTTAAATGATAAAAATTCATTTCCAGATTGACTACTTCTAATTCATGGTTTGGATAGCTAACAAGATTCCAGGGCTGGGGCAAGGTAGAAGCTTCTAGTTTTCACTATGAAACTCCTTCTCCCAAGCCCTACTTGGAAAACATTGGAAACAAATTCACTCTTCCACCACTTTCCATTATATTTTATATAGCATTGCAGCATACCATTTAATTATGTTAAGTTGTTGATGATGATGATATTTGTCCTTTCTTTTTTGTTTGTTTGATTTTTTTTTTTTTTGTAAAGCAATGGAGTGTCTGAGGTGAGATTTGATCTCAGGTCCTCCTGACTCCAAGGCCAGTATTCTATCCACTGAACCACCTAGCTATCCCCTTCATTCTTGAAGCAGACCATGACATCAGGGAGGTAATGCTATGATATACAAGTGATTTGGATTTGAGTGAGGGGGTGTTGTACAAAATCACCAGCTTTACATTCTTCTCTAAGTGCCCTCTGTGTCCAGGGTCAGGTATGGTTCAGGATGACTGGAGATGACCCTGGATGTTTTAAAGCATGGTCTTTCCCAGGTTACAGTTTAACTGAGATAAAGCCCATTCAATGATTAAGGTTAGATAACAGAGAAATGAGGAAAAGTGCCCAGGAAAGACCACACCCCCCCAAAAAAAGAAAAAAATTAATCTGGGTGGGTCAGACCCTTAGGGTTTCTCAATGATTTTAGGCAGGTAAGAAAGGAAAAAAAGCAAAAAAAGAGCTTTCTTTCCAAAGTCTCCAAAAAGGTCAGTCTGGGAGAGTAAGACCTTCAGGATTTCTAGCCAAAACAGAAACAATTTCTATTTGCATTCTTTCTGAACCAATCAGTATCCCAAACAATGGCCAAGTGGGTTTAGCTTAAGATCCTTTGTTAACCAATCCAGAAAAGCTATACTGATTTGGAGGCCTGCAAACTCTAAGAAATCTTAGCAGGTTTTAAATGGGATGATGTGGTTTATCTAGTTAGGGCAGCTACCACCTGAGCTGCACACCCACATAGATAGATAGATAGATAGATAGATACATACATACATACAACAAAAGTTTTTCTATAGTAACTGAATATATATATATATATATATATATATATATATATATATTTTAAATAAATTTGTGTAAATGTGTCTATATATATTATATATATATATATATTATATATATATATATATATATGAATGTTAAAATAGTCTTCCCTGAAGTTTTCTCTGTTGCAAAATATTGCTGTAAAGTTTCTTTTCAGTGCAGTGAACAGAGTTGTGATAATGGCATCATTTAAATACCCCAGCCTTCCTAGGCCGCTAGGTCCAATGCCTTTCTTTCTTTCTTTCTTTCTTTCTTTCTTTCTTTCTTTCTTTCTTTCTTTCTTTCTTTCTTTCTTTCTGTCTTTTTTATTAAGGTGCCTATCATCGGTGCTTCATACTGTATTACAATGCATTGCTTCACTCAACATGTCCTGAATGAAGGAGATATGCCTGTAGGTTCAAATGTAGGCATTTTCTTCCAAGCAGGGCTTGTTTATCTGTCCCACACACACTTGGAGCATTTGAAAGGCTAGTGATGAGGTCCATTCATGCTGGAAGAATTTGTTGGACATCATGGCTGCTTCCTTCATAATAGGCTGGCATGGAAGGATGAAGAGGGACATTGTTGTCATACAAATGACTGTCAATGAGGCTCACTCTGGTATGACTTGCCAAGGAAAGTGTCATCATTATAGAATGAATGAAGTGCATTAGGAAATATTTCTTCTCCTGAATCTGACTTCAGCTGTAAGTTTGTGAAGGTATTTATTAACTCACAAAGAAAAGGTTTGGAATTTGAAGGAGTATAGTCTATTTGGGGGGGGGGGTACAGGAGAGAACATTTAGTATGTATCCTTTTTTGGAAGATCTCAAAGCCCCTCTGAACTAACTAGGACAACATTGTAAGAAGTATGTTTTGGAAGAAGTAGATTGGTGTAGTAGAAAGAAAGTTGGATACCTCTTCTGATGTGTTTTATTCAGATCCTAACTCTCTGCCATTAACTAGATTTATTCAAGTTGCTTCACTTCTCTGGGCCTCAGTTTATTTGCCTATAAAGGAAGAATACTGAAGTAGGTTATCTCTTCCAGATCTATATCAAGGCATGGAGTTAATTAGTATGACTTTACCTGAAGTCTTTCTATTGTCCTTAAGGGAAATAGCATATGACAATGGAAATAACAAATCTGTAGTGAGAGGATCTATATTCAGATGTTCCCTCTGATACTAGTTTCTATATGACTTTGAACAAATCATTTACTATTACTGGACCTAATTTCTTTATCTATAGATTAAGGAGTTTGGAGTCAGTTTTTTCAGATGTACCTTGGGTAAGAAAACCTTAGTTAAATAAATTTATCCAGGGAATCATAGGGCCATCGACCCATAACTAGAAGGGAACAAATATTTATGAAATGCCTATTTAAAGTACAAACTCTTTACAAATATTATCCTGGGACTTAAGTGCTATTGTGATCCCCATTTTACACTTGCAGATACTGAGGCAGATATTATACCTTGCGAAGGATCCCACAGCTAGGGTCTAAGACTAGAATTAGACTCAGGGTTGCCTGATTCCAGAACCAGTTTTCTATCCACTATATCAATTAGCTGCCTTAGAGTGACACAAAACTATTTTTATTTCATTTCTATACTCTCAAGAAGGCTAATATTTCTTGGCTCCTTGGAAAAGAGGAACTGAGTTGCAGTTCTTGATCTATATCACAATAATTATCTTCTGTAGAGTATAGAAGAATGAGAAAAGAACCAAAATTACAAAAGAAGAATCTGGTTTAAAATCCCAATTCTGCTGCTTGTGATATATATGACCCTGGGAAAAATAAATAATTTCTTTCAGTCTTAGTTTCCTCAACTGTAATAGATAATACTTCACTCCTTATCTCATAAGGTAAAGAGAATATTTTGTAAATCTCTAAGTAGTATAGAAATAAATGTAAGCTGACATTATTATTGCTATTTTAGGTATTTGATAGAGATTCTGAGGAAGGGAACATGAATGTAGGCATGGGAAGGGTATTGATTTGGACAAAATTGGAAAATGGAGTGGATGACAAGTTACTCTGCCCTATAACCCTTACCATATTACTTAGTAGAAAAGGGACAAAGTAACAATAATAAATTAAGGACTTCCCTTTCTCAAAAGATAAGATTGTTCTCTTTGACTAGGCTAACCATCAGTGTTCTTGATTTATTCTTCCCCATGTCTCACAATGATGGAGGTTCTTGAGTTCATGTCACATGAGAATTGATTGAAAGAACTATGTGGTATTTAGCCTGGAGAATAGTAAGTCTAAAGTATTCGTGTGGTTTACAGGTAGAAAAGAGATTAGACTTGTTCATATTAATTCTAGTGGGGAAAGGCAGGAACAATGGTTTGAAAAAATTATAAATGGAATGAAGAACCTTAGGGCACAGTAGGTTCCCTTTCATTTGACAATCTTCAAATTGAGATTGAATGATCATTTTTGGGGACATGTTGTGGAAGTGATTATTTACCAGACATGAGTTGGGCAAGATAATTATTGAAAACTCTTCCAACTCTAAAATTCTATGTGGAGGTAAGGCTAGTTAACCATTGAAATCATTTTCAATCTATATTATTCCATTATGCTTTCATAATTTTTCTAGGTTGAAGTGGTCCTTCCCTCAAAGGTCTGGTACCCCTCTTTTATCTCTGCTATGCTCTCATTATATTTTCAGTATTATAATTATTTTCACTATGTAATATCCTACCTTCTGACTTTAAGTTTCTTGAGAACAATTACTATTTTCCTTTTTAGGCTTGTATCATCTAGAACTTTCTTTTACCTTGTAGATACTTCGAATAATGTAGACACAGGCAAGATCTTTCCTCATATATCAACACAAAACTCTCCTGCCTCTTTTTTCTGTCATCACATTCTGTCTCATCTATAAAGACAACTTCAATATTCTTTCAGGCACTGGAATTGGAGATAGGACTAAACCTATGATTTCATTGGTATAAAAAGCCACTTTGTGAAAGAGCTCACCATACCAAACAGATTGGCAACAGTTCATCAACTTATGTCTAGCCTTAAAGAGTTACCTAGATATTAAATCACTTCTATAATTTCACATAAATAGCCTATGTCCAGGTGGACTTGAACCCTACTCTTCCTGGTTTAAAGGTGAACTCTTTTTCTTTCAGAACAAGCCATATTGGTATTGGAAACATAGAAAAAAGGAAAATGCTTTTACTCTCAAGGAGCTTATCATCAAATGAGGAATCACTCCTGAAATGTTTAAACTATCTATACACAAACTTCCTCACTTAAGTATGTTTTGATATAACTTTCTAGTGCTCATCTTTTATATTTAATCCCTTTATCTTTCTCCAGCTCTCATTTCCCTTTCCTTGATAGTAGACATATGAAAGATAAAGTGTATTTAAACTTTCAGGTGGAATGTTGAAAGCCCTGTAGACATTCTTGTCAATCTTTTTGAGAAAAAAGTGCCAATTATAATAAAATACCCCAAGGACAAGGACCCTCCCTCTAAGATGCCTCAGAGATGTTGATGTCTGTAGTTGTTGTACCTGTGAATCTGAGATGAGATCTGCTGTACCTGTGAAAAAGAAAGGGAAATCTCAAATCTTCAATGTATTGGTGTGGAAACTCATATTCCTAGGATCACCCAGGTCATAAGCATCAGGGACAGGATTCAAACTCAAATCACTCTGACTCCAGAATCAGGGGTCTTTTTACCATACCCACCAGAGAATCCATTCTTTGATTTCCCGAAGAAAGGCAACTAAATGGCAGTCAGACTTTGAACCAAAGCTTATTAATTTTAGATCAAAAGTAGTTTCACCTGTGCCAGATTGTTCAAGGACTTGTAAAAGACACAATCCTTGAAATGAATGGAAATCATTAAGGAAGTCCAGAGAAAGGAAAGATGAGAAAATGTCCAGGTTTTATTTAACAAACCTTTATTAAGAACTTTTTTAAATCAGAAGATCATTTGAGGCTTTAAGGATACATTTTTTTTGCTAAGTCAAATGATTTTTTTCTTAGTTCCAACAAAGCATAATTATTGTAGTAGTCTACCATCTCTTTAACATTTAGTCCATTTTACACCTGTGATGATATGATCTAGTCTAGAAAAGAAAAAATCTGTAAAAAAACTGATTGTATCGAGACCAAATGATTGAAATATGTGGTATATACTTAGTACCCTTAAGAAGTTTCCCATTTTAATTTTTTTTATTATGGGGAGAGGGGACAATGCTATATGTACTTAAATAGTAAAGATGTAAATTTAAAGTGTTATAGATATAAAGAAGTGTAAACATTGAGAGAGAATTTTAATAGTCAGGTCTTTCTTCCTATGATTATCTCCAGTTTATTCTGTCTTATTTGTACATTGGGGTTTGCATATTGTTTCCTCCATTAAACTTGGGAGCTCCTTAGAGGAAGGTATTGTTTTTGCCTCTCTTTGCATCATGATACAATGAAGACTTAATAAGTGGTTGTTGACTTAGTAAAAAACTTCTCCAAAGTAAGAATAATTATCATACCCAATTTGAAAAATAAAACATAAAGCAACCTTACCAGAATATTTTACTTTTCCTTGAATAATAGTACAGACTTTAAGACTTATTCAGTTGTTGGTATGCTTGCTTTGTTATTGTTGCTGGGAGGAGAACCTAGTCTTAGCCTTAATGATATCTAGAAAGTACTCTCAAAATGCACTAGTTTTAGAATCAGAAAATTTGGATTCAAATAGCCAGTATGACTCAGGAAAAGTTATTTAATCTTTATGAGCCCTCATTTTCCTTATCTGTAAGAAGAAAGGATTAGACTGGATGACCTCTAAGATCCCTCCTAGTTATATATCTGTGAATTTACAAATTCCCTCCAAACCTCTTTAGTGATCCTATGATCAACTCATATCAGCATTTCACCATATATGCATATAGTAGGCAATAAAATTTTGTATTACTTAGGGGAGAGGGTCTGTTAACAATTATTTCAGTTCCTATTTCTTAGCAATTCATGAAAAGCCAAGAGGCCTAATTTTTCTATGATACTGAGATGTCAACTATCTTATTTTTCATGTTTTTATATAAAAGATGGATTTCCAAATTGAGCTACTGGTACCTAAAAGATGAGGATGTTTATGGGAGTAAATATATAGATGGGTCAATTTTTAAAAAAAGAGATTAGATGAAGCGTTTCACTATGTACTTGTTACCCACTTGAGACTAAAAACAGATAATATGACTACTGGCAAAATTCCATAGTAGCAGCTAACAGAAGGCCTTGGAAAACTGCCAGCAGTAGCCAGATTGCATTAAACACCTAAATGACTGTTTAAGATTAGTTTTTGGCTAAATAACTGAGGATAAGTAGAAAACCTGCCTTCCAGTTTCCTATTCTTGCTGTTCCCTAGATCTGCCCGCCCTTGAATACACCCCATAGATTACACCAAGAGGGGAACTGGCATCTGTAGAGGTTCCCATCTCTGTCTTCTTTAATTACTAAGGTTGTAGTTATGCTTGACCCAAAAGTCTATCCCTGAAAAGATTGTTCTGCATGTTGTCCTGGAGAAAGCATTAAAGTATGCAGTTTTATTGTTTAGTAAAATAATATTAGACTGATATGTAAAGGCATATTGAACTTGGAACTAGGAAGAATTCCAAAATCTGAAAGATATCAAGGTTTTCTTCCTAGTTTAAAAACCATATGCTGTAATCAATAACATTCAGTGAATACATTTGATGTTTAAATATTTTCCTGTTTAATTTTAGGTTTAGGAAATTAGTCTACAGAAACTGTAGAGAAAAATATTGTCTTAGAAGAAACTGAAAATTCAGTGCCTGGCTTTTAGATAAAGGAAATTACAGTCTATGCTACTAATGGACTTTTCTATTAGAATACAGCCACAGCATATCTTTCCGAATAGAAGCAAGTCTGAAATGATAAGTTGTTTGCTTCACATTAATTAAATCCAGTTCTATGAAATTTGTACCTGAGTTCATATTCTTTCATTCCACTAGTATTGATAACTATCAGGCTTAGCACTATCTGTCTGCATGATATTAAAATAAACTGCATTTTATTTTCATGAAAATAGTTTTAAAACTGAACTTAAAATAATAAATAGCCTTCTATATTAACTCAGACATCTACCAATAATGACAGTAAACATAAGGAAGCACCAATGAACCAACTGGAAGAATTGTTTGGTGGAAAAAGTTCTGGCTTTTGAATCAAAGGATCTGAGTTCAAAGTATAGTTGTGATACTTCTACCTGTGTAACCTTGTGCAAATTAGTTAATATCTCCAGCTTTCAATTTCCTCTTCTATAAAATAAGGAGATTGGACTACATAGCATTTATTAATGGACTTCTATAGACACTTCTGGCTATGTAGCCTTGAACAAATTAACTTCTTTGGGCTTCTGATTCCTCTTCTATCAAATAAAGGAACTGATCCAGATAACCGCTATAACTAGACTTCCATGCCTATTTAGATTAGTGATGAAAATTAATGACTTGTAGTTGGTTCCATAATTTTAGATTAACCATAGATAAGGGAAGATGAGGATGTTTATGAGGATAAATGTGTCGATTGGTCAATTTTAGAAAAATCAGAGATGAAGGCTTTCCCTTTGTACCTGTTAATTTTGCTTTTTCTAAAAACTTTGTGTTATTTTTTGTATTAGTTATATCCAACTGTTCATAATCTCATTTAGGATTTTCTTGGCAGGGATACTGGAGGGATTTACCATCTCCTTCTCCAGCTCATTTTAAAAATGAGAAAACTGAGGCAAGTGGGTGAAGCGACTTGTTCAGGGTCACATAATTAGGCAGTGTCTTAGACCAGATTTGAACTTAGGAAGATGAGTCTTCCTGATTCCAAGTCTAGTGCTCTATCCATTGTATTTCTTGAATTTAATTTTTTGTTAGATTTTAACAAATAAGATTAAATTTAGAAGCTATCTATATAATATTTGCGAATTTCTCTAGATAATGACTATCGCTTAGACTAATTTTTCTTTTAAGAGTACTGGTGAACACATGGTTCAAGAGTTGTAGAAATTTGGTAAAACTTGATATGTCTAGAGATTCCTTGGGGTGAAGGATCATCCAGTTCTGCAGAAATCCCCCTTTTTAAATCCTTTTTTCTCAAGATATTTAGAGAAGTTAAGGAAGACCCTTAGCACTTAATGTCCCACTGTAGTAAATTTTATAAAAGGATATTGACGAGTCACACCATTCTAGTAGAGATTCTAATTACCTCTCCTCTGGACTTGCAATAACCTTCTAATTGGTCTCTCCATCACTGGTCATCCCTTTCCTAGTCATCCTTTAATACTGCTGTCAGATTAATCTGCTTCCCCATTTTGAAACTCTATCCACATCACTCCTAGTTTAAAGTCCTTTCTCTTGCCTATTAAGCAATAAAAATCCCTTAATCTGTCACTTAGGGACTTCCATACCCTATCCTCTATCTCCCACCTATCTTGAATGAAAGAGAAAACAAATAAATCCTACATTAAATAATCAGTACATACCACTATGCTTAAGTATTAGAAATTAAAATTGAAAAACAAAACAGAACCAGTCAGACCCTGGTCTCAAAGAACTCAAACTCAAATGTAAGGAGAAAATACAAAAAGGAAAATTTAACTTCAGAGTTGATGGCTCTATCACTCCAGAATCCATTCAGAGTTTTGATTATTTGTTTCTGAGAGAATGGGGAGAACTCAGGGAAGTTCCCTGCTTCTCTGCACCATCTTGGCTCTACCCTTACAGGGTTGATGGAACTCAGAAATCTTAGGGGGTATAGGAGAAAAACTGGTAACAATGACTTGAGCTCCTTGGATTACATAAATAGGTCAAAAGGCAGTAGGAAGAAGAGGACTGTAGGGTATAGAGTTAGGGCAGATGCTAATGTCCTGGAGTTTCCCATCTTATAAGAAAAAAAACAATGGTAGTTAATATTATATGCTATTCTGTTTACAATGTGTTTTTATACATTATTTCTTTTGATCCTTATCATAAAAATGGAAGTTGGGTACTCATAATTCTCATTTTACAAATGTGGTTAATGAGGGCCTATAAAGGTTAGGTGACCTGCTCAAAATTGCAAGACTAGTATCTCAGACAGGATTTGAACTCTGCTCTTCCAGGCTCTAGGTGTAGTACTCTATTTCCTATATCACCTAGAACCACCATCTCATGTAAGCTATGTGAACAATCAGGCAATGTATCCATGTTCTAGGAAGGAGAAAAGGGAAAATGATGCCTACTGTGGAGGAAGATCTGCCTGAGTTCTAAAATGTTGTATAGTAAAAATAATCTTGGATCTAGGATCTAGAGGTAGAGAATGAAGGGGGGAGGGGGTTGAATCCTGGATTTGATCTCTCCTAGTGTTTTTGATTCTGCTTATCACTTAACATTCTAAGAATAGGTCATTATATCTATAAAATGAAAATAATGAGCCAGTTAATCTCTAAGACATCTTCCAATTTTTAAAACAATACAGATCTATAGTTCTGTGAATATTCTAATTCATAGGCTTTACCTTTCAGCCAAAATGAATTAGTCACTGTGTTTCAAATTTTTTTTCCTTCACCATAACAGGGTGGGAGAGAATAAGTGTTTAGACTGCTATATAGCAACCACTTGCTAATTTTTTTTATGTACTATCTCATTTAATCCTTACAACCACACTGTGAGGGACTATGATTGAACCCATTTTATAATTGAAGAAGCTGAGGCAGAGAGGTATTAAATTACTTGCCAAGGATACACAACTAGTAAGAGTGTGAGAACAGATTTAAACTCAGATCTTCCTGACCTAAATCAGCTAGCACTATATACACCATTTTTTCTGAAGTCTAACTTAGGAAGCTTTCCATTCTATTAATGAGAACATACAGATACTAATTTTAGACAGCTATTTGTTTAAAATTTTATTTATTTATTTTGAATTTTACAATTTTTTCCCTAATCTTGCTTCCCTTCCCCTCCCCTAGACAGCTATTTGTTAGCAGTGATTCTCCCCTAGGTTTTCAAGAAACATTCAGGATATTTCCTAAATGTTCGTAAAGAGTGTTATGAGTTAGGAAAGGCAGATTTGCAAGTTTTGGATTTTTGAAACACCTTCATGTGAGTGTACTTAATCATTGTATGATGCAAGGCTGGTGTCTTGGTGAAGAAACTGTTGAGAATATATAGTGACACTTAAAATATGTGAACAGAAAGAAGAAATGAGCACTCAATGTGTAAATGAAACTTCAAATCAGTTTTTGAGTTTGAAGGAGGGTGTCTCCAGGGGTGGATCCCTGAAATATATCTCATCCTTTTAAGAGATGCTTGAGCTGGTAGAAGTCTGGAGAGAATTCATACGGTGGGCCCTAGTGCCAAGTCCCAAGGAATAATCTCAACATTTCAAGGACTGTGATAATCCCCAAACAGATTTGAAATCTGAAATGGCAAGCTCTGAATCCAATAGGTCCCAGAAAGAATAAGAAAACAGTCCAAGTGCATACACAGGTCTTGGAGCAGTGAAAAGCATGTGTTGAAAATGATCTGAATCCTTAACACTTTGTTCAAAAATGTGTATTACAAAAATGCACCTGGTATTTAACATCTTCATCTCTGGATGACACAATTTAAGAATGAAGTGACAAAATGTGGAGGAAGGGAAAAATATAATTATTCAAATTAAAATTTAATTGCAACCTTTTTGTGTTCTTTTTCAATCATGTCTGATTCTTCATAACCACACTTATAGCTTTCTTGGCAAAGGTACTGGATTGGTTTGCCATTTCTTTCTTCAACTCATTTTATAGATGAAAATACTGAGGAGAACAGGCTTAAGTGATTTGTCTAGGGTCATACAATTAGTAAGTGTCTGAGTCCAGATTTTAACTCAAGAAGATGGATCTCCCTGACTCCAGACCCAGCACTCTGTCATCTGAATCATCTAGCTATCCCTATTTCTCCTTATTAAAAAAAATGGTAGGGGAATTCTTGAAAATTAGATTAAAGATTTCAAAATTAAATCCCATTCCTACCTATAGCAGGTTCTCAGTAAATGTTCACTGATTATGATAGAAAGGGAAGCTCAATAGTGAAAAAATGAAGAGCAATCAGAGAGGTAATTGATAGAAGTTGTGACTCAGATACTAATCTAAATTATGTTGCTCAGTTTCTTCATATAAGGGAGGTATTATAGTATTTCAGTGGGTACTTACTCTAATTTCAAATGATCCAAAAATCAAATCCTTATTCTTCTATTTACTTCAAGTGACCTTGTACAAGTCACTCAACCTTTTTGAACCTCAGTTTCTTCATCTCTAAAATGAATGGGTTGAAGTAAGTCACTGATGAATTCCCTTCCAACTCTAACTCGATCTGTTATCCTAAAAGATGAGTATGCAAAGGTCAAAAGTGCTTTGATCTTTGCACACTTACACTGTGGTGAACTTCAAGGTCATCTTAACTCCCTCACTTTATAAATGAAGAAACTGAGAGGACCAAAAAAAATTGAAATTAATTACCCATAATCATATGTTAAAGCACAGATATTTCAGTTCTTCTCACCATATATTCATTTCTTCTTATGAGCATTAAAAAACACACTGGAGGGGTGGCTAGGTGGCATAGTGGATAAAGCACCGGCCTTGGAGTCAGGAGTACCTGGGTTCAAATCCGGTCTCAGACACTTAATAATTACCTAGCTGTGTGGCCTTGGGCAAGCCACATAACACCATTTGCCTTGCAAAAACCTAAAAAAACCCAAAACACTGGAAATACTAGCTAGTTCTCATATCATTCTGCATTAACAGTAGTTCTATTTACAAAGTAAACACATTATTTGGCTTTCTATACATTTTTCTTTCAAATGAAATATGTAGAAATACCAAAGTAGTCCTTGTAAAAATTCATCTAATATACCAGTTGCTTTCCAGTATCTTTGAATGTCTTCTCTTGAAATTTTCCCTAAGATCTTGAGTGAAGTAGTTGTTTTTACTGCTCCCTAAAAGCATAACTGTGCTAGGAAAAGTCCATATGGCAAAGGAAAGAAACTCCATTGTTTTTATAGTCTGATCAGTTAGCAAATAACACACAGGGTCTTCCCAGTTGGTCTCTTGGCAGTTCCCAATTCTGTCACAAATCTGAAGAGCTGGACCTTGAAGTATTTCTTTGTTGATCCTTTCCAAATATCATCTAATATTTAACAATAGAGAAAGCTAGATTGATGGGCTGATTGATGGAAAGGCAAGTAGATAGGTTGATAGATCAATCTCTCCTACCATAAAAACATAACTAGAAACATCATGCTTTGCTCATAGCTGACTTTTGAGCCCTCTGTTCAAAACCACAGATGACATAAGACCCCATGACATAAAGCTACCTGTTGTGCTTCAGAGCTATACTATTTAGACTTGAAGCAGTCTCATTATATTTTACCACTATTGGAAGAGTCATCCAGCAGGGGAAGAACTTCCCAAAGCTTCAAAGTACAGATGGGTAATTGTTGCCATGAAGACTCTGCACAAATTGGATGGAGGCCTCTAGAGAGCTTTGTGCATCCAAACATTAGTACATTGAAGGAGAGAGAATGGGTAGAGTTCTTTGAATCAATAAAAACCAGTAGTGCCTAACACTTTCTACCAAAGGCTGAACCAACTGGATTTAAAAGCTTTCCTTAATCACACAGCAACTAGAAAAATATGCCAAGTTCTCAGCCTCTCTGTTAGTTCCCCCTCCCTCTGGTGAAAAGTGCTATTTCATAGTTGAGTGACTGCTTTTCTTCATACTCTGCAGAATTATACTGTCAGCAATGGACTTTTCACATGGGATAAACCAATGATTCCACCTTGCCCCATATGCATTGCTTTGTTCAGTGCCTCACACTGTGAATTGATGGGGATACTGTCAATTCAGGGAATTGTTAGGCAATTTTTTCATCTCATTGAAAGAAAGATAAAAAGTAATACATGCTTAGATACACTGAGGATAGAGTGATTGTTCAGTCAATGGACAATGACCTGAGACCTTCTTGGTCCTAAACATACACTTTTGCCATAGTATAAGGGTTGTGGAGTCAATGAAATTGGAGCCACAATTCTTCAGGATTCCAGATAGAGATAGGAGATAGAAGCTAGTGTCATTAACCTTGTTTATATTATGGGCCCCTGGGTAATCTGTTGTCATCTATGACTTCTCTTAGCAGAATAATACTTTAAATAATTGAAGAAAATGCCAACTCTCTCTCTCCAGATGTCATCCATTTATGAACCCCTGGGATAGAGAGATTGGACCTATGTTTTTATTATTTGGGAACTCCCAGATGAGGAAACTCCCTCTATCAGTGTAGTTTTATACTTCCTCCACAACTTATATGTCTTTTTTTTAAGGTTTTTTTGGCAAGGCAAATGGGGTTAAGTGGCTTGCCCAAGGTCACACAGCTAGGTCATTATTAAGTGTCTGAGACTGGATTTGAACCCAGGTACTCCTGACTCCAGGGCTTGTGTTTTATCCACTGCACCACCTAGCCACCCCTCACAACTTATATTTCTTAAAGAGTTGCCTACAACACCATGAGGTTAAAGGATTTACTCAATTTCACACAGTCTGGGTATATCAGAGGTGAACCTTGGACCCAGATCTTCCGTTGATTTTAAGGTCTGTGAGAGAGATGATACTACTGATTTGATCTGATCTATATTAGAAACAGAGATTAAATTCATAGAATTTGGGGGATAGAGGTACCCTTAAGGGATTACTAGTATGGTGGGAAAAGCACTAAATTTGGAACCCGAAGTCCTCGATTTAAATTCTGCTTTCATTTCTTACTACCTCTATGATTTTAGCAACTCACTTCATGCCTCTGGGTACCTGTTTTCTAATCTATCAAATTATTAAATGAAGGATTCTCCTTAGAGACAGAGTTCTTATGTATTTGTCTGTGTGTGTGTGTTTGTGTGTGTGTGTGTGTAAGAGAAGAGAAGAGGAGAGAGAGAGAGAGAGAGAGAGAGAGAGAGAGAGAGAGAGAGAGAGAGAGAGACAGACATACAGATAGAAACAGAGACAGAGAGAGAAATGGGTCCCTTTGGTACTTTGGGAAAGCATACATATATATATATATATATATATATATATATATATATATATATATATATATATATATTCTCATGTATATTTATCAATTGAAGGAAATGATCAATTTTAGTTAGATGTTATTAAAATAAAGTTATTTTTTCCATCCAAGTTTATGAATCCCCTGAAATACATCCATAGACCCCTTAGGGATTAAGAACCCTTGATTTAGAGCAATTGTATAAAACTCAAATACAAAGGAATCTCCAAGATCCACCAATTATTTTATAAAACAACAAATTAGCATTATCTATCATGTATTTTTTGTTGTTAAACATTTTCCAAATCAAATTTAAGCTGGTTCTGCTGGAACTCCCTCACCGTTAGGTTGTTAATTTGATACCTTTGGCTTAGAGGGTCTCTCTGTTTCCTTTCAGTTCTAAACCATTGACTTAATTTAACCAATTCTTCCTCTCAAAGCATGAGAAAAATGATATCAAAAGAAACAAAGGCTTTGCTAAAGACCACAAAGCTAGTTAGTGGTAGAGGCAGGGCTAAAATCAATAATTTCTATTTATCTTTATTTTCAGGGGTCTCAGATCTGTAATGCTTAACTTTGGTAGAATGTTATATAACTAAGTAATGCTGAACTTGACCCAGTGGGAGAGCAAACATTTTTATCTTTATTTCCCCAGTGCATAGCATAGTATCTGACACACAGTATGGCTTACTAAATGTTTATAGACTGATTAACCCAGATATATATATATATATATATATATATATATATATATATATATATATATATATTAAACTTGCCTTCTTTCTCTGGCAATCACATATAATTTCTACCATCATCCCATATCTCTCTCTTTAATGGCTAAACTCTTGAGAAAATCATATACAATTGATGTCTCCACCTCCCTTTCTCTCTTCTTTTCTTAACTTTTATAGCAACCTAACTTTCAACTTCATCATTCAACCAAAACTGTTCTCCCAAATTATTAATGCTTCTTTAATTAATAAGCTTGATGACCTTTTATCAGTCCTTATCCTTTTTGAATTCTCTGCCACCTATGACCCTGTCCATCACCCTCTTCTTCTTCACTCTAGGTTTTTATGAAACTGCTCAACTGTTTCTCCTCCTTCTCTGTCTCTTTAGCTGGATCATCATGCCTGTCATGCCCCATAATGGTGGGTGTTCCACAGATGCTCTTCTTTCCTCCATCTCTCCTAACCTCCAGATGCCCAACTACTTATTAGATATCTTGAACATTAGGTGCTATAGACTTCTTAAATTCATTGTGTCCAAAATGGAATCCATGATTTTCCCCCCTGAAATTCTCCCCTCCTCTTAATTTCCCTATTGCTGGCAGGAGTATCACCAGCTTCATAACAACATATGCTCACAATCTAGGTAAAATTCTCAACTCCTCTTTCGCATCCCTCATATCCAATCAGTAGCAAAATAATCTTATTTCTACCTTCATAACACCTCTCTCCAACACCATGCATGTCTAGACTACTGAAATAACTTGCTGGATGTTCTCTCAGCCTGATCTTTCCCAACTCCAATCCATCCTCCATTTAGCTGTCAAATTGACCTACTTAATGTGTAGATTTGATTAAATCAGCCCCCATATTCACAAAATTCAATAGTTCATCATCTATTTGGATTTTTAAAATCTGTCATAACCTGATCCATTTTTTAAAAATTTTCTGGTCTTCTCTCACCTTACTCCCTAGCAGTTCAATTATGCTGTGCCCTTTACTGTTCTGTAGAAAAGAAACTCCATTTCCTAACTCCATGAATTTTCACTAACTGTCCCCAGACTTGTATTTCTCTCCCTTCTCATTTCCACCTCCTAGTTTCCTTGTCTTCTTTCAAATTTAATAGCTAAAGGGGAAGCTAGGTGGCACAGTGGATAGAGCACTGGCCCTGAAGTCAGTAGTACCTGAGTTCAAATCTAGCCTCAGACACTAATGATTACCTAGCTGTGTGGCCTTGGGCAAGCCACTTAACCCCATTTGCTTTGCAAAAACTAAAAAAAAAACCAAATATAATAGCTAAAGTTTCACGTTGTACAAAAACTTTTCCCACTCGTCAATCTTCCCTTTCCTTTGAAACTGTGCTCATTTTGGACTATATATACCTTGCTTGTTCTTAGGTGTTTTCATGTTGATTTCCCTTTTAGATTATGAGCATCTTGAGAGCAAATATCAGTTTTTTTAAACTGGGTTTTGTGTCTTTAAAGTTTAGCATGGTGTGAGGCACAAAATAGGCACATGATAAATGATAGCTGATTTCTTTTTGGAACACATATACCAAATGACACTGTTATGTTAGATTATCATTTTTTACATTGATAGTTACCTCATGTTATTAGTCACTTAAAGTATAAGAGATGAAACTTATTTATTTGTTTTATTCTAGGCTCCACATACATCAGGTCCTTGATTTTAGATTCTTGCATGTTGAACATATAAATTTGTTTGTGGGTTACTAGAAATAGCTTTAAAATGAAGATTGCTTCCAGGTTAAAATACAGAACCATTTTCTGCTGTGGGTTATTCCTGAGGGTGGCATCTTTCCACTTTGATTTGTCTCTATTACTCAGTTACATAGGCTACATCAGATTGTACCCATAGGACCTCTTCCTTTCCTCTGTGCCCTGGCCTACAGCTGCCACCTCTAGCTACCTGGCTATTGCACTATATCCAGAGGCAGCAATAGAGAACATATGCTAGCTAATAGCAGCCTAGGCCCTATCCCATTCTGGTATCATCAGAGGCAAAATTTGTAGGAATGAAGCTGGATGTCATAATATACAACTCCTATGACATTGGGGCAGTTAGAGGCACAGTGAATAGAGTGCCAGGAGGCAGGAAGACTTATTTTACTGTATTTAAATCTTATTGTGTGACCTTGGGAAAAATACGTGTCCCTTTTTGCCTCAGTTTCCTCATCTGTAAAAAGAACTGGAGAAGAAAATGGCAAATTGCTCTAGTATCTTTGCCAAGACCCTAAATGAGGTCTTGAAGAATCAGATACAACTGAAAGGATTGAGCACTAATAGCTCTTCTTTGCCATGTCATCATACAGATTGTACTTATTCATTCATTCAATTATTCATGTAACAAAAATTTTTTAGCTCCTATTATATACTGTGAGAGCAGCTAGGTGGCATAGTGAATAGAGTGCCAGGACTGGAGTCATAAAATACTAGCTGTGTGATCCTGGGCAAATCATTGTGACCCTGTTTATCTCAGTTTCTTCAATTATAAAATGAGTTGGAAAAGAAAATGGCAAACTACTCCAGTGGTATCTTTGCCAAGATAACCCCAAATGAAGTAACAAAGAGTCAAATATGTCTGATAATAACTGAACAAGTGCACAATGTAGTTTGCTCGATTTTAGAAAGGGGGAACAAAAATAAATGAGACATTACATTATCCCCAAAGGAACTTGTAGTATTATAGGAGAAACTTAGACATACAAACAAATATGAAATCAAAGAGAATATATTAATGTACATAGGATGAGTAAAAGGGGATTATGAGTTTGGGTCAGAAGGGACATGACACTTACAGGCATCAAATGTACATGGCAGATTTAGACTGTTCTCAGGTGGGACACAGTTAGACTTCTAAAGACCTAGATTTGGATCCCAGCTCAGTTCACTGCCTATGGGACCATTTCCACTCTCTGGACCTCATTTTTGTTATTTGTAAAATGAGAGAAATGAAGTAGATATTTTCTAAATTCTGTTCTAACACTGCCTCTGTTATCTTATATCTCTATGGCTTAGTATGTTTTCTGGGTGATATTTTTGTCCCAATGTCCTGAAGCCTGTAACTGATGTTTGCTTTAAGTATTAGGAAAAATGCCTTAGAGAGGAATTTGCTATCTGGGTTTGATAGAACATAGATTTTAGGATATCTAGGAATTTTTTTTAATATTCCGATAACTGTATTTCAATATATAATTCATTTCCTTTGTAAGCCTGTATAATTTTTATGCATTTTAAAACTTTTTTCCTGAGCAGAGGGTTATAATTTCATCATTCTTCTGCCTTAGAGGTCCATAGTGCAAAAAATGGTTAAGAATTGTGAACCATTCCATTAAGTGTATAAGAAGGGGGAGCAGGGTTAAATATTTATATATGGAGTAAAGCATTTTTTAAATCAATAAATTATGTGAATACATATAAAAAAAGGGAGAAGGCAGAATGTAAGAACTTCTCTAAAGATCTGACAATAATGATCATCTATGTATAACTGCTTCCAGAGAAAAGGACTACAGTGTGGTTCATTTGGGGTAACAAAATCATCTCTCTGACTCAGGAGGGTAAGAAAAGGCATAGGTTTTAATTCACAGGGGCGCTGTAAAAGTTCACAAGTTAACTACAAAATTTCACAGATTAGGTTTTTTAACAAGATACAAGAGAGCTTTTTTTTTAAGAAGATACATTAACTGAAGAAGAGATAACTACAAGCTGAGCTGAGGAGAATAGCAAGGACAGTTAGGGAGGAAAAAAGAAACAAGGGAAGCAGCCATGTGGAGAAGACTTACCAGTAATAAATAGGGCAAGCCAGATGCCTGATCTAGTCACATAGATAAAGAGAAAATGATTGAGTAGGGGGCAAGATCCTGTTTAAAAACATTTCTGTGGTGGGAGGAACTAGGACAGCATTTAAGGAAGGAGTTGTTAGCATCTGATGTGGAGTAGAGTCTACTGGATATGAGTAGCATCTATCATGCCTACTCCAAGGATGAATGGATATGACGAAGAACAGGCAGATGAGCAACTACTGTTAAGTCCAGAGTGGTTTAGGATTAGGACATACAGAAAGACAAGGGGATAAATAGGAGTGTCTGTTATCAGTCTCACTGCTAAATGGGGTTTACCAAAACCAATAGAATGGAGAATACTTTAAAAGTACAGAAAAATGACAGGATTTGTTTTTAATACATAAAGAAAATTAAAATATTTCTCAATGTTCTTTACTTCATAACCTTTATCAAATTGCTTATTGTCTCAGGAAGGGGGAAGAGAGGAAGGGATGGGAGAATGTGGAAATCAGAATTTTTAAAAAATGTTAAAAATTGTTTTTACATGTACTTTGGGAAAAATAATAAAACATTAAAAAAGCAGGTGAAACTGCAGCCTTGTTCTTTGTTAATGAGATAATCCCATTAACAAAATATAAATACTTTTATAACCTAATAGGATATGGTTCTGGAATTGAAGAATTCTAAACAGTTATCATATAGGGAGGGAAGAAGAGAGGGAGGGAAGTAAGGAAAGAGGGATGAAGAGAGAGAAAGAGAGAGAGAGATCAAAAGAATATGAAAAATAATTGATATACTTATCAGGAATCCATGGCAATCATTAAAATGTAGAAACTAGTATGTTTATAAAGTATTTCTAAAGCTCTTTGGCTAGTTGAGAAATTTGAACTATGTAAGAAACTAAGCACTCTTTTTTTTTTCCATTGAAAGCCCTTATTTATAAAATTATGCTTTTTTTCCCTTCCTTATTAATTAAATGGAATATTTAGTGAAAGAAATATTCATGATAGGGTTAAGGATGGATAGAGATCCTGATTAATTGACTTTTCAGGAAAAATCAAAATTTGACTAGAGAACCATTAAGATCCTACTGAAAATCTTCCTTAAATTAAATAAAAGTTTGTTTTCACACCTTTCCTAGTAGAATCTGTGAACACAGCATAGTGGTGGAAAGAACATAGAATTTAGATTCAGAAGACCTGAATTTGAATCTTGGTTCTGGCATTTACTACTCATGTGATCTTGAGCAAGGACTTGGTTCTTCTACTGTATGTTGAAAGGAAAAAAAATAGATGACTACTAAAATCTTTTCACCCTAAAGTTATCATAATTTTGTCATTCTTTGGCTAAATGCTCAATCACTTGGCTAAACATCTGTTCCTACTAGTATGTGACTCTTTATGACCCCATCTGGAATTTTTACTGGAGTAGTTTGCCATTTCCTTCTCCAAGGAAATGAAGGCAAAGAGGGTGAAATGACTTACTCAAGATCACACAGCTAATGAGTATCTGAGACCAGATTTGAAATGAAGAAGATGACTCTTTCTGGCCCTACACCTGGCACTCTATTCATTGTGTTGTGGCTCTCCAGGCAAGAAGACCAGAATTTAAATCTTAACTTCAGATATTAACTGTGTGACCCTGGGCAAGTCAGTGAAACTCTCAGTCTTAGTTACCTTATTTGCAAAATGGAAATAAATGTTAACACCTACCTCATCAGTGATTGTGAGGATATAAAAAAAATTATGTGTGCATAAATATATATATATATATATATTACATACATATATGTATATGCATGCTGTGCTTTGCAAACCTCTAACCACTATGTAAATGCTATTATTATTCTAATTATTACTGTTGTTGTTTTTTTACCATAGGAATCATTCTTTTATTCACCATTAGTTTAGATAATAAGGGGATATATAGGTATTCTGGAAAACCCATATACAAATGTGAAAACTGAGATCTAGAGATGGGAATTACTCCCATGTGATGGAGCAAGGATTCAAAATCAGGACCTCTGATTCTAATTCAGATTTTTACTCCTGCACTTAAAGTCAGAGTGATTTAGGATTAGATTTAGGAAGATGTAAGTTCAAATTCCATTTCTGATACTATTTGCTTCTCTCTGGTCAAATTATGGAATCTTAGGCATTTTTCTAAAATTTATCTACTATTATATTCAAGTTACCATCCTCAGTCTCAAAAGGAGAGTTTTCATGCCAATGAAATCACAATTATTTGCTGCAATGACCACACCTATATAGAAAAAAATAATGATAATTTGTCATATGTTTGAACACATGCTTTCATATCTACTGTTCCATTTACATTACTCCAACAGCACTCTTTGAGTGAGCCTTTTCTGTGGTTGTGAAATCATTTAAATCTCACACTGAGAAGAAAGTGACAACTTTCCCTGAAAACATCTCAGTTTTATAAAACATGATGGTTTTTTCACACAGATAATTGTAATTTCTTGAACAATTTTGCAGTTCAATGGCTAGTTAAGACATAATTGAATTCAAATAATCTTTGGTTGGCCTTTTCAGGGTTAAGGACAAAATTTCAGCAGATTTTCCTTATAAGCCAAGTTCCCATTAAGTTGGAAAGAGGATGCTTATATTTGTCTTCTGAAAGTTTCATATCCCTGAAAATGCATCTGACTTTTATGAATAGGGAGAAAATCCTTCAAGGTGTAATGATTCTTTTAAATTAAAAATATTGCCAAACTCTGTCATCTCTTCTGATTCATGAGCTTTTTAAAATATATGTATATATGTATATGTATATGTATATGTATATGTATATGTATATAGCTAATAACACTTATAACATGCAGGAGGAAGATGACAATTTTGGAATGTATCCCAGGAAAAAGAAATCAGTTGAACTGAGTTCTAGCCACATTGACACAGCTGATCACTTTTCATGTGGGAGAGAGAGAAAAAAAAGGAAAATAAACCCTCTTGAATAATTTAAAAACTGCATAAACATGATCATAAAGTGCTTTTTTCACTAAATCAGGCAAAATGGTTTCTCCACTGCTGTATTCCAAACCTTTAGTCACAAGCGAAGTCAAATGATTCAGAGACAGTTGAGTATATATATTTAATACCTGTTCCTTCATCAACTCTTACCAATGCTCCTCTCCTGCCCTTTCCCTGACCAGTTCCTCCAGTCTTTTAAAGACAATAAGCAAATCTGTTAGTATGATTCCTGAAGTCCTTAATTATTTTGTCCTTAGATTGCATGGTTACAGATAAAAGACTGAGTCTGTAATAAGTATTTCAGCCCCCTTGTAAGAGAGTGAACTCTAAGATTGAATTTCTTAAGAGGGTTGAACTCTCAGATTGGATTTCAGGAAGTCTTGAGTCAGCTGTGGATAGAAAAGTCCAATTTGCATGAGAATTGTTGACTAGACCTCAGGGGAGCTTCAGTCCATTTAGAGCAGAGTATATAAGGGGAGAAAGAAAAAAGGAACCCAAGACAGAAAGCTTAATACTTAATGTGCTTATTTAGCACCAACTACATGCAAAACACAAGATATGAAACTTTGAGGAGAAGAGAGGCAAATGAAATAAGATATCATCCAAGCCATTTGTCAAGACAATTAGTTGTTGAGTACTATGTGCCATTTTCAACAGCTTAATAAGTCAACAATCATTTATTGCTGGAATCAAAACCAGGAGTATGTTTAGTGTTGCTGATATAAAGAAAAGTCTTTCACATTTTATCAGGGGAGACAAATTGGAAACAATATTTAAGATACATACAAATATTCATTTAAGATATATACAAAGTAGATAGAATGTGATTTTAGAAAGAAGGTATTGTCAGCTGTCAGATAGCTAGTTGGTACCCTGGATAGAGAAAGTCTGGACTCAGGAAGACTCATTTTTTGTGAGTTCAAAGCTAGTTTTAGTTACTACCTATGTGACCCTGGGCAAGTCACTTAACCCAGTTTGCCTCTGTGTCCTCAACTGTAATATAAGCTGGAGTAGGATGACAAACCACTCCAGTATTGTTTTAAAAAAAATCTCAAATAGAGTCATAAAGAGTCAAACAGGACTGAATAGATTTTGCAGCAACTATCAATTATATATATATATATATATATATATATATATATATATATATTTATTTATATATGATCTAGGTTTAATTGTGAGTCCAGAAGATCAAGATATGATTCCTACCTGCCAGAATAGAGGTAGAAGTACCTCTAGGAACAATCTTCTATTTCCTTTGTATTAGTTACCTTACTTGACGTAGGTACTAAATAAAATTAACTGTTTAGTAAATGTTTGTTGAAAGGAAAGAAAGACTTTGTCTTGACTAAGAAGATACGACTCAATTGAGTTCCATTCAAAACTGAATCCAATTGACTTGATAAGGGATATCATTATGTGGCAGATTCACAATGAAAATAAAGTACAAGACAGTTAATAGCTATTTAATGCTGAACAAGTCACTAAATCTCTGTCTTAGATTCTTCATAAAATGGTGATAATTCCAGTAGGACTTCCCTTACAGGACCATTGTGAGGGAAGAAAAATGGAAAAATATCTATAAATATTATTAATAATCATCTAACTAAATAATACTAAATATCAGTGTTATTTTATTACAAATGTTAAATTATGACAACCCCACTCAAAAGTAGAATATTTAAGATATGTTTAAAGTTTTGATTTATTCATTTTGAAAGAGAGAAGAGGTACCTACAGTAGTTTCTTATTCAGGCAAAGTTGTTTATTTTGTTAAATTTTAAATCATAGTTAATAGAGAACTTAATAACTGACTCTTTTTTTGGCAAGGTTGATTTAGCCATGTGCATTTGGGTCTAGTCATCTGCAAGTGGATGAATTTTGACTGTAGAATAAACTCTTATGAAGTAATGATCACATAACACACATATGCACATCCTCAGAGAGAAAGATTACATACTAACTACTAAGCATTAATTAAGCAGGAGGTCAAAGAAATATAGAATTTTAGCACATAGTATATAATGCTGTAGAAAGTTCCCTGCTTTGGGGTTCAAAGGATACCATCCCTACTTACTAGACCCTTAATCTCTGACTCAGTTTTATTATCTTTAAAATGAGGAGTTCAGCCTCTGTCTGTGGAGCTTAAAAATTATCTGTCCTAGGCAACTAAGTAGATCAGGAAAATACAGAAATACAGAGAAATGGTTAATCCATGATCAAAGTTTTATTAATTGAAGAGTGGCACTCCTAGTTCCATTATCTTTCTAGTATACAGTGTATTCCACCTTCTCCTAGTTTCTAGAAGTCATTTCCATTGAATTCAATGAGTTAACTTGTCTTCTATGACAGGTGCAGAAAATACTGTCTTCATAATGCTACTTGGCAAAATATCATAGACTTCTCTCAACAATACTACCTTGCTTTCTATCATATTCAATCAGCTTCTCTTCATTTATCTTGACATATATCTTGACATATATCTATCATCATTATTATCTATCTACCTACATCTTTGGGATAAGGCCTTCACCTGTGATTTCATTAGTACAGAAAAAATATTAGGTGAGAAAACTTACTTTATCAATGCAAGATAGCACCATTACAATTTAATAGACTTAAGAGAGTTGTCAGAATACTGAAAGGTGGGATGATTTGTCCAGCGACACAGAGCCAATATATAACAGCCAAGTCTTGAACCCAGAACTTTCTGATTTAAAGTCAATTTTCTTTATCCACACTGCTTCACCCTCTATTTCTTTGTATAGCTAAATATAAAGTCAATGGAACTTAAAAAATCTCTAAAACCTTTAAAATCCTTTGCCTCTGATCTGAAGGAACCAAGAGAACTATTGCATTTATTTTGTTTTTACTGAAATAATATTCTCATGAGAGATGATAGCAGTTATGAACCTTGGTTAAGCTGTGACTTAGTTCCACATTAGCCAATAAGATTTTAAATCAGCTGCATTCATTGCACACTGGGTAATTTCCATTGTGTACAGGAACAAATATTCCGGAATTTAATAATTAAGGAATAATGTTAGATAAACACATTTTAAATATAAAATCCTTATCAGCAATTCATTTAACATTGAGGTTAGCAATAAACATAACAGTTGAACTTAGCACATTTTTTGTAGGAATTTAAGGTCTACAAAATACTTTCTATGAAACAGTACTATGAAATGTGACTTCTCTCCTACTCTTCTATACCTTCATTTTATAAATCAAGACCTTTGAAACTCAAATACTTCTACCATAGCTTACAAATTTTCTTTATTGTCTTTGGAATGGTCCAAACTTTTCTGTCTTATGTCATGAAAAAGTCCAAACAAGACTTACCAACTGGTAAGATCAGACCCTAATAGCTGAAATACTGGAATAGTGCTAGGAAAGGAAATCTCGTTGGTTAAGTTTCTTTTTTTCTCAAGTCTTAAGTTTCCATGATTATTATAATGCATTGATTTTGTGGGAAGTTTGGAGGAAAGTTCATAATCACCTTCATTTATACATATATATATATATATTAGTTTTATTTGTTTTACTCCCACCATCCTATGTTGATCTAGATAGCATGAAAGAACCATAATAGTAATGAACCATTGCAAATAACCAAAGAAAAATTTCCCTCAGCACTGGGAAACTATGATTCTGGGAAGTCTACATGGATCAATTAGATTCAACCATAAGTTATTGTTGTGGTGATCTAGATCAGAAATCAAAAGAATCTTGTATTTATGGACTGGTGATCCATTAAGCTTAGGAACATATAGACAGTAAACTCATGCTACATCTGTGTTCAAGTATGTTAGATATTTTGGGCTCTGCTTTCCTGAGTATAAAAATCATAATATTTTCTCAAAGTTTGACTTAAAAGTATCAGTGTAAAGAACAAAATTCACTAACTCAAACTTTCCTTGACTGTAAGTGGTTTTTTGGTTGCAAATTTGACACTTAAAAAATAACTTACTATACAGAATTGTTCATGACCTCAAATAGTTGGTAGAGCTTCCAAGCAAACAGATCTGTGGGTACTGGAGGAATCTGACTCATCATGTTTGATACTTAGCCCAATTATGGAGGCTTATTGTGATGTGATAGTAACCAAAGATCTTCAAATTACATACTGGAAAAAAAATTATGCTACAGAATGTATTTGTTAAATCCTTTGAAGAAACATTTAGGATTATTAGGGTAATTAGTAAATACATATGCCATATTATAAAGCATTCAAAGACAAAAAAGAATGAAAAAAAATCTCTAAAAGTTTTATAATCTATTTTTCTTTTTACAAAAACTGCCCTTTGTGGAATTTCCAAAGTAGTGATTAGCATTGTCAAACCAGAGACTAAAATCTTGGTATGGACTGACCCATGGGGACACAACTGTTTCAAGATTTAAAGATAAATTTAATAGGAGGGGGAAATTTCAGAAGGGACTGCAGTTCTGCATTATCTACCCAATTTGTTCTTTCTGTCAGTCACCCCAATTTGCCCTGAGAAGATGGCTGGATTGGCTTTCAGAATCAGATCCTCTTGAGTGTCTTGCCTTTGTGGTTTGCCTACCCAGGTTTCCCAGTCCTTGGTTAAACCAATTGCCCTCGGTATATTCTCAGAAGAGATATAGTATAGAGATCCATAGAATAGATTTCCAGTAGAGGCATAAGCCATTCCCAATGATTCACTATCCCTTCAAATTTTCTCAATGTAAATTGTGCATAGAGGCAAAATCTGATACATATTTCTCCTTATTCCCACCCCAGCCCAGACCAACCTTTTCTCTTCCCACCAAGGGCTCTAGCAGGCTGGGACACTTTTTCCAAAGTGTTTCGAACAACCTAAGTGGGTGGGGTTTGAAGTTTTGTTTTGTTTTTCTTGGAAGATATGCTAGGTTTATGACTATTGACCTTGAATTTATTGGTCTGAAAATACTTTAGACTCAACCACTGAAAATGAATATGCTATGCCTTTATTAGATATGTACTCATGCACTCCTCTTGACTCAGCCTTTGGCTTCCAGTCTGATTGCAAACTTAAAGAATAAGTTGAAACCACCAATAAATTATAACCTCTCTGTGAAATTCATTTAGTACATGACTGCTGGGCAGAGAATAAATGTGGGTGTGCTTCCTTGTATATATCCCTTTTGCTTTCTTAAATCTTTTACCTCCCTGTCCCCTATAGTATCCCTTTTAGTCAATGCATAATTCTTGGAATGATCTTTGCCCCTACTGGACAGGCATGAAGTGGAATATTGCCTATTGCCCTCTCACCTCCAAACTGTTCTTGTCTTTGCTAACCTTCCCTTAGCCAAAGCTTGTTGTTCTGTTTTTCTACTTTCCCTAAATGCAACTTACTTTAAGCATGTATTACATTGATTAACATCCTACAGTTAAAGGAAATGAGACTATAACCCATATGTCAGTCTTAGCCAATTTCTGCTCTTTTCTATGTCTATTTATGACGTACATCCAGACTGCACGTCTTTTTTTGTTTTTATTTTTGTTTTTTTAAGTAAATCCAAAAACATTTTTTTAAAGAAAAGGCAATATTCATTTTTTTATTTTGATAACACCAAAGATAATTATAAAGGGGAATCAATGAGCCAGAAAAACAAAAGAGATGAAAGTGTCCCTTGACTGCTCTGTCTGTTCCTCTTCAATGTATGCATCTAGTTGTTCATCTCTGAAAGTGTGTGGAATATTTTTTCTTTAAAAAAATCATTCTTTCCTCCCTTCTTGTTTGGGAATCAAGTGCTTTTTGTATTATGATTATTCTTATATCTATCTATCTATCTATCTATATCTATATATATATATATATCAATGTATTTCTTTTCAATTGTTAGATATCTATCTTTAGATTTGGTTTTGTCCAAAATCTGAGAACAACAACAAAAAGTTATGAATTGTTTTCTGCAATTTTTCCCCATTCCCTCTTTAAATGTGGAGCAACTTCAGCTGCAGTATCCTCACATCCATATTAGAATGATCATTCATTACTTTTGAAAATGGGATAGTTCTGGGGAGGGGGGTAAATCATTAAATATATCTATTCATAAAACTAAACTGGTAACTTCTCAATTGAAGCAACCAGGGACTCAGGACTTGAGGATTTTTAATTTTATTTTTCTTCATTTGGTCATTACTGAAAATTCTCCATCATCAAGATCTCAAGATGGAGGTGGTCAGTGTGGCTGCTGTTGAAGTTGTTCTATATGAATGCCTAAGACTAGTTTTCTTGTTTTTGTTTTTAACCTTTTGATCATAATAATTAATATTATTATTTTATGTATTTTTGCTGCTATTTTTAATAGGAAAAAGTTGAACTGTTTTTATCATTTGAGAATCTTTAATGAAACTGTAATGATTTTTGGGGGTAACTTGCATGTTGAAGAAGTTGCAGCTTAGGGTTTGTGAGACTGTCAATGTTAGAGTTCTGTTCTTTATTTTTTGGTGATGGGCATGTATAGGCTCATTTGTTTTTGTATATTGCCCATCCCTTCCTTACAGCCAGAAGCTCTAATGCAGCTAGATCACTTCGTACCGCCCTTACATGGACATGGCGACTCACTTACACATTTACTCCTATCATCTTCATCTCCTGTGTAGTACACTCATAGATACGACCCTCCCCTTTAGGCATCTTTTCTTCCCATAACCCCTCCTCCTTTCTTTAGCATTGTTAAAATTTATGTGCTGTCATCCATTACTTAAATGAATAAAAATCTAAAACTTATGTTACAAAAAGAAAATGTTTAAAAAATATATAAACAATTAAAAATGCAAAAATTCATTCAAAAGCTTTAACGATTTTTTTCTTCAAAATAAATGGAAATTATAAATTTAAATGTACAGGATTTTTAAAAAAATCATTGCAATCTGAAATATATTAAACACAAAATTGACATACACAAAAAACAAAACCCCAAAGTAAAAATTTATTTCAAGTGCAGATTTTTTTTTCTTTTCATGTTATGTGGTGTGGATGTATGTGTTGTTGCCTCCCTGTATCATCCTCTGTCGTAAATAATTATTATATTTCAAAAACTAAACATTTTGCTAAAAAGTTTTTAAGAATGACAACAAAAAAGCAAGTTACAAGAATGTGGCAATTCTACTTGTCCAAGAACATTCTTACACAACTTTCTTTTGTAAATTTTTCTTTCATGCCAAAAAACATGCGGGCAATTTGTTGATGTAAGTTGACTATGAATTAATGTGGTATGCTATTTTTCTGATTTTTTTTGCAATTATTTTTGTATACTTTGAAATGAATTTTTAAAATTTGTTTTTCCCCCAAAGCAAAATTTATTTTAACTTTACTTTCATCCCTTTTCTACCTGGTAAAGTGAATGACCTTATTATTAGTATTATTTGCTTCCCTTTCTCCCAAGTTTTGTTCACTCTAACAATTACTTTTTTTTATATTATTTGCCTAATTTGAGTCTATTTTAATGTTTGCTGTTATGTTTTTGTGCTGAATTGCTTATGTAAATAAATGCAAATTTTGCTCTTCGTCAGAGTGGGTGGGTTTCTTTCCTCTCCATTGAAGATTCTTTCTCCCAGTTGATTTCATTCTCCTACTAATTTCTGAGCCTCAGAAATACTGTTAGACTTCCTAGAGGGATTTGGCTACCTGGGGGGAAAAAATGATAAAACTGCTTCCAATAATCAGTCAATGATACCATTTCCCTGTCTTATCTAACATATGCCCTTTCAGGGAAATCATTCCTGTACTGCCTTTCCTAAGCAGTGGTCATAAAGATACTCTCAAGTGACTATAGTTGAATTCAGGTTCCCATGTTTATATTACTACTCTTACCACTTTACCCACCTGTCTGCAAAATCAATCTGTGACATGGATGACTTCAAAGAATGGAATCTCACATGGATCTAATGGATTAAGAGAATCCTTGATTAATTTTATCAAGATTTGAACTTGGGAGGGTGGCTGGGTGGTGCAGTAGATAGAGCACCGACCCTGGAGTCAGGAGTACCTGAGTTCAAATCCAGCCTCAGACACTTTCTAATTACCTAGCTGTGTAGCCTTGGGCAAGCCACTTAACCCCACTGCCTTGCAAAAAAAAAATAACCTAAAACAAAAAGATTTGAACTTGGAAATCCCAGAAAAAATAACTGCACTCCATAAGGAATATTAGCATTCTTATCCAGATATGTCAAAGATTTCAAATAAAGAAAACAATATTTCAAGTCCTCCTTTTTGGTGATGAGTTTAAATAACTTTAGATTCACTAAAAATACTGTCTTGCCTTACTGCTTATTGAGCTAAGAGAAAGCCAAAGAAATATAGATAGTATAGATACCTTTCATTGATTAAAAAAAGTTATTATTGTTGGCTAATTATATCTTTATTTCATTCTATCTTACCAAACATTACAGTAAAATGGAATGCTGGATTCTGGCATAATAAGAGCTTTAACCCATGAAATGGGTAATATGAAGCTGTTCTTTTTCCTTTCTGATTCTTAGTTTGCCAGAAAGAAAAGTATTATGGATTTTAGAGGAAAAGCTTCTTAAATGATAACATTTTACCTTTTGAGACCTCTTTTAAGTGTTTTGAATTCCAACTATGGCTTTCTTTATGCTTAAGGAAGATTACTTCAACATTTCCATAAGAGAAAAATCTGTTCACTTTGCTGCAAAACCTTAGTTATCTACTTTAAGCTACTTGACTATGCCTCATCAATACTTTTATTGTAATTCTGTATCTTTTAGAAAAGTTACAACAGAAGAAATTTATTATTTTTGTCACTGCCTCTTATTAATAAAATTGATGTGGTATAGCATAGAGACAATGAAAATTTTAGTATTTTTGAATCTCAAAAAAGGATAATTTCATTAAATATTACATAATATGCTATTTCCTAAAATATTGTACTGTGTAGCATAACTGTCATTCAAATAAACCATTTGTCCTAGTCTCCATTCTAAGAATTAGCCTGTAGCTTTTAATAGTCAGCCTTTGCTGATGAGGAATGGAAAACAAATGCAACAGCTAACTCTTACTGCCTTTACTGCCTCAACTGCCTCAACTCACCTAGCCTATTTTTCTGACCAGTCATTTTAGGTACAATGAGATAAAATTATCAGTTCTTTGGGACACTAATATTTTACCTTTTCTATTTTTAGGATCTGATCTCACCCTTCTCCCTTTTATTTTGTATCTCCTCTCTTCTCATTTATTCCCCATTTTTAATAAACTTGAACTGGGAAGAAAATGGATCATTAGAGGTTTGCAATAATTATTTGTGATGTGGATATCCCTCTAGCCCACCAAGGATGAACTTTAAGTTGAGGTTATAAAATCATATTGAATCAGAAAGGAATGTACAAATCTCTGAATCCAATGCCTTTGTGTAACAAATAAAAACAGAATCTAGAGAGATTAAATTATTTGCCCAGTGTCACTCAGCTATTGATTGCCAGAGATACAAGTCAAACATAGGTCTTCCTGATTATAAGTCCTAAACCCAATCCACTAATCCTTTTTACCACATTTATTGGCTTTCTTAAAATATTTTTGAATTATTTTTGAATTCCCAACTCAGTGAAGGAAGGGACATTTCCCTTCTTGGCAAGGCAATTTCTAATCAGAAGAGATTTATTTTAATTGGGAACATGTGAATGAAAGATCAGTTTAAATCATTAAATGTGCATGCATGAAGTGCAATGAAATAGACTTAGTATTTTAGAGAGAGCCACAAAGATGGGACACAAGAGAACACAAAAAATGTATCACCATCAAAATTTTCAAAGTGACCATTTTTCAAGAATTTTTCGTTTCTTTTGTGGGTCAATGGAATGGCACAAAATAAACATGTATTGGTTGTTGTTTTTTCCTTTCCAACTGTTTGAGTTTGTGATTATCCATTCAATAACTCCTTTTAGACAAAAACTCAAGGCATCAAGAAAAGCATAAACCTAAGATTTTTTTTTTGGTGGATGGCCCTCTACATTCCTGTTCACTAACAAAATTCTTACAATTCTGAAAAGTTCTATTAAATTTTAACACACTATCTTTTCCAATAGCAGAGTCCTTTCCTGGATATCAACCCTAGAGGCATGAATTATATATCTATAAATATACTCACTCATAAAGCAAAAATCCAGGCAACTTGTCAAGGCTCAAATAGACCTTTTATATCCCCGTGATCTCTCAAGTATAAAGGACAACACAAATCTGACCCAAAAAATGCATACATGCCAGATTTAAAATGATAACTTTAAGAAATACATATAGTTCTTGTTTGAGGTTTAAGAGAAATCCTAAGATGCTATAGGAGATCAGTGTTTTGATAGATTATAGATTTTTATCATGGTGCCTGCAATCATTTACTTTTTAAAATGACTTACTTTTATCTTTTACAAATTTATCTAGAGCATTATCACTGTATGCAAATTTGAAAAAAAAATTTCTATTATCACCTGCTCTCAACTTTAATTGGAAAGGAAAGACAATGGATAAGAAGGGGGTGGGGATATCTTATATTAGAGATACCCTTGTTGTCTACCTTCAACGAGGAACTAGGAAACTATCGGGTGTTGGGCAACAGGAAAGAAGACTGATAATCCAATAATTTAAGCTACTTTGAACATTCATCCTTGTCAAATGGTAATTAAGTGTTATTAAGCATATTGTATTTATATTCATGTACCACTTAAAGCCAAATATGGCAGGGCATGTTAAATCTTTAAACATGCTAGATGTAAAACTTCTTCCTCAATTTACATTCCAACTTAATTCCCTTTAAATCTCCCCCCCCCAGCCTTAAAATCCCAATTTAAGAAAACTATGAAGCTCTTTATTTGACTTAATTCAATGGCTTTTTAAAAGCATTGAGTATTAATGAAGCTTTGAAGATATAAAGAAAAGAAAGTTCTTATAATCAAGGAGCTTATGTTATACTAATTAATTTATTTCCTAAATTAAAAACCAATAGTTAAGTCTTAAGCCTTGCACTCAGAGGTATAATTTTCATCTTTATTAGGTTTACTAAGAATGAACAAAATTAAAACCAAAATTGGAAGACAATCTTCATGGAATCTATTGTTTAAACACTAAAATGCCATATTAAATTTAGTGAGATAATGATTTAGATCACTACATCTAGGGGACAAAACAAATCTTCAATTTAGCACTGTTTTAAAATGACTTTCTCTCTTGAATTTTTTGAATCTGAAAACTTGTGACTCTTTCTGAGGAAGCAGTCAATGGCCATGGAAGTGTATATGTAGGTTAAAGGTTGGAGGGGAGTTTTTGTCAGGATTATAGATATACATTTAAAAGATACTTTAGCAGCATTGTATGAGCTAATAGAAAATAAAATAACCACAAACTTACAATTTCAGTTGAGTATCATTATAGACTAAAATCATAGATGAATATTATTAAATTATGGATACTTTAACCTTTATCTCACTTATTGGAACATCAACACATTGAAAGTACATACATACACACATCTCTTGAATTTTTATTTACTACTCAACATTAATTTGACCTGTTCATTAAAATTATTTATTTTCTTACTGAATCTCCCAATTTTTCAGCAAATTCTTTTTGTGCCCTTTAGTTTTTTAAATACACTAAGACCCATGAGTTTTCCATAGAAATTTATTTTAATTACAGAAGAAAAACTAATGACTCTGAATAAGGACCAGAAAACGTTAAATACTGTAATCCTTGATTATGTCAATATGATGGAGAATCAACATAGAGATTTGTTAGGTAAAAAATTTAAATGATTTATGAGAAATCTATGATAGATTACTCTTATTCTCTATTTCCTCTCCTGTATTCCTTCTTCCAAAAGCAGTTCTCTCTTAACCCACCTAACCTCCCAATCTAGCATTTTCACCTTTTAACGAGATGGAAGAAGAGAAAAGTTCATGTATAGTTTACTTTTGAGAGTAAAGGGTTAGCTTACCTTTAGGAATACAAACTCTATATTCTCATTTGTACAAGTAGCAAAAGTGTGTAAATTATGCATTAAATAACTCACAAAGCACATGAATTATATATGCCCTCAATGTAAAGAGTAACCACTACCCAAGTAAAGCTTACCTGAAGTTTGGACAGATCTTCAAAGATGATTTTGCTCAATAATTTCCAAAGTCTGTTTGCTGATAGAGAATCCAGAGTTCATGGTTTGGGTCAAAATGTTGTCTTGTGATTCTCAAGGTGCTTCCAGATTAGTTTGGATAGTTATTGTATGATTTTAAAATAGGTCAAGAGATAGGAGTATACCATTTTGTCATACTCCTGGGGATAAGGAATGAAGGGCTTTGCCTAATCTAAATGGCATTAAAATACATGTAAACATTTTGTTTTCAAATTTGTAATTTAAAGTATTGAAATGCAACAGTGCTCTTCTTTTTCCTCTCTTCCCCCTTCTCTATGAACTCTTCCCCCATCTCCCTTTATACAGAAGCACTTCATCTAAAGTACTCAAACATTCTAGTAAGTTATAGAGCACAGCCCTGCAACAGGTCCAGAAAATAGATCCCAATGATAATAGCTAATATGCATAGAGTTTTCCAGAAGTCTTAGTATTATTTAAAAATATTAATGCAGTGTCTCATTTAACTTTTGCAGCAGTTTTGTGAAGTAGGTAGGTACTATAAGCACAAATGTCCCTATTTATGTGATTATTCCCATTAAGAAATTCAAATGGCACAAATCAAAGCCTTCAAATATTTCTCTATATATTTGTGCAAGAGGATACATAAAGGTAAATAAAGTAGATGAGAAGAAAAACATATATGCACTAAAAACTCAATAGACGAAGGAAAAAAAGTTCAAAAAGTTTAAATGGCTTCCTATGATCACATAATTTTTGATTCTTAGAGGGTGAAGTCTTATCCAGGTATCTCCTGATTCCAAATCTAGCATACATTATATTAAATCATGCTGCCTTAAACCTGTTGATATAAGCTAATATCCATCAATTAACTTGAAGCTAAGTACAAAACCTACATCTTGGTGAGGGTATTGGCAATGGATATTAGGATGCCCTTCCTTGAAAAGCCTAAAACATGTTTAATTCTAATTCAGTTCTGTTGGATTAAGGAGATCTTGGAAGTTGGGAGGGAGTCAAAAAAGTTAGTTTCCAGTCCTAGACATTCCTTATATTTCTAATTTGTAGAAAAGGATATCTCTAAGACTAAGCTGTGCCATTCTGAGTGATCCTCAGAGCTGCTGGCCTGAGTTGAAATCTTCACTACAAAGACATATTTGTGGAGTTTGCCTCAGCTAAGACCATGATGAGTTTTCAAGTATTATTGATATAGATTTATTGAAATGCCATTTAAATCTAGCCTTCATACCATGACAGTCAAATTTTCTCTTCTGAAACACAAATATTATTTCATCCCTTGATTTTATCCCTAGGATATAGCTAAGACCTGAGACTGGTACATGCATACCACCAGAAAGAGTCCATTCAAATTAACTATGTGTTAGAACTAAATTTTTGGAACAATTTCCTGAATTTAATTATTAAGCACCTAATATGTACAATGAATCATACATAGTAGGTCATGGGAATACAAAAAAGGAAAAAAATACTTCCTGACCAAGAAGTTTGAATTCTACTAGAATGAGTTACAAAGTTGTAAAAGGATTTTAAGATATGCATAACTGTTGTTGGCTTGAAAGTAGTGTGGAAAGGTACATTTGGGAAGAGGAAATTTTGATTCATTCTGAAAAAGGTAAGAAATGGTGTCTTTAACTCCAAGTTAGAAGCAAAATAACAACCAATACATATTTATTATGTCCCTATTGTGTGTAAAACCCAGTTATTTAAAAATTCTCTCCTTTCAAATTCTAAAATCCTCAATTTCCAATAGACCCCAAATAAAATGTACCAGGTATTTTTAAAAGATTCAGTGGAAAATTTTTCATGAAAAATGAAATAAATCACTTCCCTAGCATGTAAGTAAAGAAGAATATGTAGTTATCTAGCAAAATCAGAAAGTGTTGCTATTTGACAGTTGATTTCTAGAATTTCAAGGAAGAAATTCACATGCCACAAGTCAGGACCTTCAACTATCTCCCAGTATATTCCAGAGATATGCAAGACAACGCATGCAACTAAGAAAAGTAAATTAGAAAGTAAAGAACTGAGAAAAGAAAATACATAAATTAAACATCCATTCTATGCTGGGTTCCAATAACCAGACATTGTTGTTATATTAGGAACATGGCCTCAGACCACAGTGAAAAGTAAATAATATCTTGAACAAAGGGCTCAGGTCATTCCCTGGCTAGTGTCGGTTCTACCACACTCTAAGTGGTACAGTGTTAGAGCATCCGGGGGTCCTGAGTCTCAATCTCACTTCAGACACTTGACACTAGTTTGATCCTGGGCAAGTCACTTTACCCCAGTTGCCTTGCATTCAAGGACATCTCTAGTTTTTCCTGATTCATATCTGACCACTGGACCCAGATGACTCCAGAGGAGAAAGTGAAGCTGGTGTCTCAGCACAATATTCCCTCATTCATATCCAATTCACTAGCTTGTTATGACATCACCTCTGATGCCATGGTCTTCTTCAAAAATGAAGGACAAATAACAACATGATTTTATATTGGAGGAAATGTGGTTCAGTGAAAAGAGCTGAGAATTCTGGACCTGATTTTTACACCACCTTCTCCTTGGTAACGAGTCATTCCAAAGGACCTAAGAGTGCAACCCAGTTCTGTCACTTACAAACTGTGTGACCTTGGGAATGTTCATCAAATAAGTTGAATAAGATAATACCAGAGATCCATCTCATTTCTAATCTTTGTCCCTAAACTGCTTAGCTATATTGAGTCTTACCTTCTCCATCTGTGAAAGGGGGCAATAAAGGCTGCTCTGCTTAGGATTTAGCATATTATTCAAAAGATACTTTATATATGAGCACATTTTGTAAATTGTAAAGCATTTTCCAGCTATAATTTGGTATTGCCATCCTTGCAAAAGTAAGGAAAATGAATGAAGCAAGAAAGGAAACAAAAAGCTTTAAAAATGTTTTAATAGATGATATAGCTTTCTGAGGCATTTTTTTTAGAAAAATCACATCTTTAAAATCTGGGATTCTGTGGACCTGCAGCACGTGTTCATAAAACTATAATTGAATTATGTTACCATCTCATCTGCAACTAGAAACGTACATATGAATTCTAAGTAGTTGTTTGAGAGTATCTTCAAAGGCGATCTTCCCCTTCAGATTAAAAGCTTCAGGGATTTCAGGCTAAGGTTGTACGAGGCTTTTGGAGGCTATAGATTCCAAGAAAAGGGTCTATGTCACTTTTATAAAACATAGATAGATGCCTGCCACCCATTTAGGCTAAATTCGCTCCTAGAATCTAGTAAGAGGATCATATTTGGTAATGTACTAATCCTTTGTTTTTGTTTTTCTTTCCATCTCAGGAGGTGAATTAGTTATCCCTCTACTTGTAGAAGACCCTTTAAATCCCCCTCCTATTGCTACTCGTGCACCTTTCATTACACTCCCCCCTACCTTTCGCCCCCTCCTCACCATTATTGAGACCACCAAAGATTCCCTGTCCATGACCTCTGAGGCGGGGTTACCTTGCTTGTCGGACCAAGGCAGCGATGGTTGTGATGATGATGGCTTGGTGATATCTGGGTATGGCTCAGGGGAAACCTTTGACTCTAACCTGCCCCCTACTGATGATGAAGATTTTTACACCACCTTCTCCTTGGTAACAGATAAGAGTCTTTCCACTTCAGTCTTCGAAGGTGGCTACAAAGCACATGCGCCCAAGTGGGAATCCAAGAACTTGAGACCTAACAAAGTCTCCGAAACTGGTAGGACTACTACTACCACATCTTTGTCCCCTGAGCTGATCCGCTCCACAGCTTCCTCCTCGTCTGGGATGGTGCCCAAATTGCCAGCTGGCAAAATGAATAACCGTGAGCTCAAACCCCAGCCTGATATAGTCTTGCTTCCGTTGCCCACTGCCTATGAGCTAGACAGCACAAAGCTGAAGAGCCCACTAATTACTTCCCCCATGTTCCGTAATGTGCCCACAGCAAACCCCACAGAGCCAGGAATCAGACGGGTTCCGGGGGCCTCAGAGGTGATCCGGGAGTCGAGCAGTACAACAGGGATGGTCGTCGGCATTGTGGCTGCTGCCGCCCTCTGCATCTTGATCCTCCTGTACGCCATGTACAAGTACAGGAACAGGGACGAGGGGTCCTATCAGGTGGACGAGACGAGGAACTACATCAGCAACTCTGCCCAGAGCAACGGCATGCTCGTCAAGGAGAAGCAGCAAAGCTCAAAGAGTGGCCATAAGAAACAGAAAAACAAGGACAAAGAGTATTATGTGTAAAATTTAAAAAATAAAAATAAAAAAGAATTAAAAACAGAATTATTTATATATAAATATATAAATACTTTTAAAAAAACACAAGATTTAACAGCTATAAGAACTGCTATACCTATAATGAGATTGGGAGCTACAGTTGGTGGGAGAAAAAGAAAACACACACACACACACACACAAAGATATATATGTGTATATATATATATTTATTTTCAGACATGGCTGTCCTGTATCAGTCATGAGCTGGAGACAGAGAAGTCTGCCCTACTGTATCATAAAGCATACTTAGCATTTTGGAGCAGACACAGCTCTACCACTTTAGCTGGACATTGAAGTTTCCATCTCTTTTGTGGACCTTTGGACAAAAGATAGAAGACTTCATGGCTTACTTGTTTCATAACTCCAAGTGAGTCCCTAATGATGTTTGTGACCCTTGACTGTATCAATGATTTTTCAGTTTTTTTTTTATTTTAAAAAAAGGAGAAAAAAAGATTAAAAAAAAAAACCAACAACAACAGCAAACTGATCTGGCCCCCAGCCAGTATGTGTGTAACTTTTCGAGATCTGAGGGGAAAAAAAAAAAAGTGGCTTTTGGGTTTTTTTGTTTATTTTTTTGAGACTTAAACTGGACATGAGTTGACAAGAAAAAAAATTCAGAAAAAAAAGTGAGAGACTATTGCCATATATGAACTCAAAAAACTATACATGGTGTTCACTCTACATATCAGGTTGTGGTGTGTCTAGAATCAATTGTTTTTCAGTGAGATGCTTTGCTGGAAATTCAGCAAATGCATGGGATGGTGATGATGGGAGGTTTAAAGCAGGTACCCTAGGATCTGACTCCAGTATTTGCAGACCAAACTCTGAACAGAGGATTTATGTCTGATTTCATCAGGGTTATTGGCTTTATTGACACTACTGTTCAAATGCATTAGCACAGTCAAATTGTGGTAAAGGGGAAAAAGGTCAGCTATTGGGAACTGAAACTACCCACAAACTAAAATGAGCCTTTCCTGGGGAAGTGGGGGGAGGGAGCCTGGTTCCATGAATGATTGCAATGCATGCAAAAATAAAAAGAAAAGAAAAATTTAAAAAAATCAGTTAAATAATCAAACCAGACAACATGGGAGCTCAACTTGTGACAGAACAAAAGGTCACACAAGCCAAACACATCATGAAAGAGTACAAAATGCATAGTTTTTTTCCAACATGTTTTTCATATGTAATTTTAATTTTGTAGCTTGACACAAATAACTCTGTCCTTCCATTTGCCCATTTCCCCCACCCTCTCTTTTATAAAAATAAATAAATGAATGAATAAAGCTGCTGTGACACACACAAAGGAATTTAATAGTATAATATATATAAATATATATACAGATATATTTATCATGGTATGTTTGATGGGACGACTGGAACGAAAAATCTGTTAAAAAAGTCTTAAAGTAGAATGAGAATGTTGTTTTAAAAAGAAAATAACAAAACAACAAAAAAGTAAACCTTAAAAATGTGAAGATGGTGTGAGTTTTAGTTTTGTCACAGTCATCTGTGTCAAAAGAAAAAAAAAATCTCAGATTCTGTTTACATCTTTTGCTAATTTTTTCTTTTTTTGCTTGTGTAATTTCTTAGATAGCCACCTATGTACATACTGCTTTCAGGTTTGACAGTTCTTTTTGTTTCCATTTTTTTCTTTTTTAATTTTGCCTTTTTTTTTTTGAAAGGGGGTAACTTAATGTATAGAAAAAATAAATTGGTTGTGTGGCCATGGCTATTGCATACAAAAAAAAAAAAAACAAAAGAAACAACGCAAACACAACAACACACAATGACAAAAATAAAATGAAGACTCTGGAATATCAGAAATATAAATTTTATTTGTGTACAGATGAAAATCAATCAGCTGTTTAGATTTAGAAATCTATTCTTGCTGGTGTTTGTAAGTTGCATGAATATTTGACTTTGAAGAAATATCCAGGAACAAAAAGAAAGTATTCTAAAATAAAGATAGCCTTCCCTAATGTATATGGAAAGAGGTGTTCCTGGTTATCTGATCCTTTCGATGTAAGTGTTTGGGGATTCTTTTGGATTTTTCTTTTTGTTTAAGACTTTTAAAAGAAAGATTACAAAATGTATGAAAGCTCAGTTTTAAGCAACTTAAATGGCCCAACCTATAAGAAGTTGATTATATCTCGATGTCTGTAAAAGATTGCTGTTCTTGGAGTCTTGTGAAATGATTTTCCTGCTTTCTTTTCCTTTTTGTTTTCATTTTTGAGTAAACACAATCTTTGTTCTGTTATTTTTTGTGTAAGTTTCTATTCGGACAATTTTTTGGAAACATGTGCATCCTGTATGTGGGCTTCTACCATATCCCTGTTTTATGGACAGAACCTTAAGGAATTTCTTTTATGTTGTTGTGATGTTACTGCTCTTTTTTCTTTTCCCTTTTCCTCTTTTTTTTCATATTTGCATTTTTGTTCAAGGATATGCTTAGCAATAAAATGTTCTTCCCAAAGCCCTGGAAGTGGATGTATTTTTATTTCAAAAAATTAAGTGGGGGAAGGGGAAGAAGGACTTGCAAATTGAGAAGGATAAAAGCTGAATGAAAGTTCAAAAGCACCCATGAACATGATACCAAATAATCTAATCAGTGACTAGCTACTTACATAACTTACTTAAAACAGATTAATTATGGTGAACAATAATAATTATCGGTCAAAACACTATAGTCTAGACAGCTAGATGAGAAAGTAGTAGCAAGAGTTTCATTATAAATACAGAAGAGAAGCATTAAAATTAGAGAATAGCTTCTCAAGAAATATGAAAAAAGCATGAATGCTTTTATTTATAAATAAAAAAGATGCCCAGTTCGTGTTAACCAGCAATAAAGTCTTTCTCTGTATGAGGTATGATAAACTGTTATTGAGAAGTGGGGGTTTTCTTGGGGAAATGAAGTGGTAATTTGATGATATCCTAAGGAATCTTGGGAAATGGTCATCCTTAAACTACACAACGATGAGAAAGGTTTACATAATTATAATGCAGTGATTCTACAAGAAGCTTTCAATTTTAATCTTAGAAACTAAGTTCAAATCCAGTCTCTTGCTACTTGTCATCTATGTTACCTTGAATAAAGTCACTTCACTTATCTTGATCTCATTTTCCAAACTAAAAAAAAATTAAGTTGGATTAAATGACTCCGAGGTTCTTCCAGTTCTAAATCTATGATCCCATGAAATATATAACACTAATATTTCTGATAATTCAAAGGACATTTCAGAACACCATAGGTCCTTCAATGGATATCATCCAGTTCCGTACTATAGTCATTCAGAAATATTGTTAATTCTATTTGATTAATGAATAAAGCAAATTTTCCTTTTTTTTTTTTGAGTTCACTTTCAGTAATCATCCTACAAGTTTGTCATGAACTCTAAGTGCATCTTGTATTTTGCCTATATGAAGAATGGGTCTATGACTATGCATAATGAATAATTTGGAGCCTGAACCAAAGGACATTAATTTTCTAACTTATTGAATAGGAGTAGTGCTTCCCAATGTGCAACTAAAAATCCCAGATCTCACCAGTGAAGAATATACTATGCCCTATTTTGAAAAGAGAGTAAAGATGATAATTGATGAAGCCAAATAATGTTTAGAGAGTTCTGTCTTTGGTCTTTCTTACATAAGCATGGAACAAAAATTATTGAGTGCTTTGTTATTGTTATTTATACCTTTTTAAAGGCCTAAATAAATCCTTGTCGTCAGGTATTGACTGCTGGCATTAAAGAAATAAACAAAACAATACAAATAAATCTCCAGCACGCCTTGGAATTACTAGGTATAATAGACCTAAAAGAGACTCCTAAAGGAGCATGAAATGAATGTGTTAATGGAACAACTAAGCATATTAGCTGAAAGGTAGTTGAATAAGAAAGCCTCTAAAATCCCTTCCATCTCTAACTTTCTATGATTCTAACCCAAGTGGTATAAACACATTCATTTATAATCATATCAGTTCTAGGTTTGGTGAGTAGGCAAAAAGCTTGTCCTAGTCTGCACAGATAATTTGTGCCTTCAAACTATGCCTCTTATTGTTCAGAACGAAGTGTATCAACCAAAAGGTATTTATTGAGTTCTTCCTAAGTGCCAGACTCTAAGAGGAGAGATGAAAAGTTAAAAATGTAATCTCTGCCTTCAAAGATTATAAAATCTCACTACCTTAGAGAGCAACTCAAAACTGTAGAGTGTTAAAGAATAAGTTGATATAGTACAAATACCAAGAAGGTTTAAGAAACCTGCCCCTATTTTTAGTGATTGAATTAAGCTAGAATATGGGTGGTTTTATGCTAAAGATGATTTCATGAATCCAAGAACCAAGAATGGTATGTTGTATTGTGGGGAACAGCATGGTATCCAGCCTAGTTAGGTCATAAGATTCATATGGGGGAAACCAGTAAAACTGAAGTTAAATATTTAGATTAGTTTCCAAAAAACAAATGCTTTTAAAGCATAGAAGACACCTTTAAACTTTTAAAGGGAGCTATTATCAAATCAAAAGTAATAATAGCTATCATTACTTAACATGTTTTTAATGTTTGCAAAATGCTTTACTAATATATTATACCATTTGATTCTCACAATAACACTGTGAAGTAAATGGCATTATTAAGGGCAACGAGGTGGCACAGGGGAGGGAGCCCTGAACCTGAAGAAAGGAAGACCCAAGATCATAATTCTTCCTCTGATTTAGTTCCTAGGATTTATGACTCCAAACAAGTCACTTAGCCTCTGTCTACCCCAGATTATGCTTTTATAAAATAGGAATAGTAATGGCATCTATTTCCCAGTTTAGCTGTGAGTTTTAAAATAAGATCTTTATAAAGCCCTTTTTTTATGATTAAAGTGATATATAAATGTTAGCAAATGTCCTTTGATGTTAGCATTTTATAGATGAGAAAACTGAAAAGTGATTTGCTCAAGATCATGCCCTTAATATATGTCTAAGATAGCATTTGACTTCAGATCACTTCTAACTTCTATAGTTCACTATGGCATTCAGTGTGATCTAAAACTATTTGGCATTAGTCAGGGAAGACAATCGTCTTTCCATTATTTGAGTCTTTAACCCTGTTGTTGGTTTTCCAAGCCAAATTGTTTTGGTTCAGTTTTCATTGAAGATCTAAAGTCATTAGTTTCCAATTCATCAGATTTTAAAAAAAAAATACAAGCTGTCCCAAAAATATTTCTTAGATCAGTTTTAAACTTTTAAGTCAATACAGTTTTAAGCTTTAAAAGCTTTAAAATTCACTGAGATTTTAGGAACTTGACTGAAAAATAGAAATGATATGACTAAAAAAGCAGCAAAACTTTGACAAATGATAATGAATGATCTTGGTCCTTTTAAAGAGACGATGAACTTATTCTTCCTAGAAGTTTAAAAAGTAGCCTTGGGGGTGGGGGTGGGGGCTAGGTGGCCTAGTAGATAAAGCACTGGCCTTGGAGTCAGGAGTACCTGGGTTCAAATCCCATCTCAGACACTTAATAATTACCTAGCCGTGTGGCCTTGGGCAAGCCACTTAACCCCATTTGCCTTGCAAAAACCTAAAAAAAAAAAGCCTTAAGGAAACATGGTCAAAAGAAATGCACTTAGGATGGGGAAGAATAAGCCTGTTTTTAGATTGAGGTCAGAGAGCAGCCATTGGAAAGAGAAAGCTTGGGGATAAAAAAGAGAATGAGAATAATGACAGGAGAAGAGTTTTCCTACTTGGAAAGAAGGAGACATCACTTCCTTTGAGTTAGAGGGTTATAGTATCATGGAGGGTCTAGGAGGTCCCCTGCTCTTGTGAGAAAGTTGTGAGTTTTGAATATACAATTAGGCACATACCATCATGTTAGTCAACATTGCTTAAATGTTTTTCCATGGTGCAAGGAAGAATTCAGAAAAGGGGAGGGTTTATCTTAAAGGGGAAATAATTATGGTGTAAAGACAAAAGGCAGCAATAAAATAATAATCATATACATTTCTAAAACCTACTTTTTTAACATTTTAACTTCTCTAAATAACAGACTATCAGAATGCCAGAATTGCAAAAGATGTTACTTTAGAGATTGATTGTCTAGGGATTACGAGAATTCACCTTCATTTTTCAGGTAAAGAAGGAAATGAGGCCCAAGTGATTTAATGACTTACTCATAGTCTCAGAACTAGCAAGTTGCAGGATCCAAAGACGGTTGTTTTTTAACTTCATTCTAATGTTCTTTTCACTATGCTACATTGCTTCCAAGGTTTTAGTTTTTAAAATGTAGAAAAACTTCAACCTCTTACTCTCAACATGATTAGCTTTACCATTGTGTAAAGTAGGATGATTATAGATCACAGTACAAAAACTCATATTGTGCCTTTCTGCACCAAGCGTCTTTTTTCTTTTTCTTTTTTCTTTAACTAGTATTATGAAGTATTAATTTCCTTCTTGTGATCCCTTAGACTTTTTTATACTCCTCTCTCTATTTGCATAGGCTATCATTTTTTTATGTTTTTATTACTGTTGCTTCCCCTTTGTAACTATACTACCTAGCTTTCATTGAAGTTGAATCTCATTTTCTGCATCTAACTTTAATTGAGTTTATAGGTATGTATGTGGCTTTGGGGAAGCTTTGAACTCACTATTTATGATACAAGCTACGTATTGTGTTGACCTGCCAACCATGAAAGGTAAAACAAAAAAGGCTCTCATTGCTATCAGTGGAGGATAACTTGAAACAATGAATAGTAGAATCATTCTTTTTGGGGGGGACCAGATAGACATATTTTGAACTAATAAAGATGATTTTTCAGTTTGCTTTTTTTTTTTAGGGTATTTTTTGCAAGGCAATGGGGTTAAGTGGCTTGCCCAAGGCCACACGGCTAGGTAATTATTAAGTGTCTCAGACCGGATTTGAACCCAGGTACTTCTGACTCCAGGGCCGGTACTTTAATTGCTAACTAAGAGCTAACAATCTACCTCCTTTCATCTCTAGATATATGATCACAAATTGGCTAGGATCTTTCCCAAAGATCATATTCCTAGATTCACAATATTAAAAGGGTACTGGCTGCATAAATCTACTTTAGACAAATTTTCGTGTTATGCTTTTATTATTGTTATTCTGTCTATAGGGCAATTTGTGATTATTTTTTCCTCTGCAGTTTCATCTTCCTACTAAATTTGACCTAGAATTTCCACATCAAAATTATACATGGAAAAGAGAAGTAGTACAGCAACTAAACTTTTCCAAAATGAGCTTTATTTTCATTGATAGATCATTTCAGTTTTCTGGGCTAGAGTTTATTCATCTTTAAAAAAGGAAATTGAACTACATAATTCAGATAGTCCTTCCAGATGGTGGATCTAATGCAGTATAGAGAACTTTACAGGCAGAGTACTGGGTTCAAATTTTTACTGTTCCCTTTTTCTCTTTACGACCTTGGATAAAACCATACCATCATTTTACCTATCTAGGGACCTCTGGAAAAATGAGAAAGAAGTTCTAATTAAGGCAGAAAAGTATAAAAGTCCTAGTGGAACCAAGATTTCCCATAAATACTTCAACAAAGTTCTTAAAATGTCCCAGAGGGACAAAGGCAAAAAGTTTACCATTTTGCAAACCCATCAACAATGTATTAGAGTCGTATCTATTGCCAGTAGTGCCAACCACTTTTAAAAATCTGGCTTCATTCCCCTTCCAACCCTGTTACTGACCTTCTAGACTTAATCATATCTCTATTGTTATGTCATCCGGGAACTTTACTTAGTACCTAGGCCCTCCTCATGCTGGAACATTCTACCACACCAGCATAATGGAATTTATCTCATCAGGTTCTACTCCTGTTCTTGCATTGATGAATCTTCATGGAAAACAAATATCCACTTTGTGGATAATATGCAGTCCAGATTCACACAAAAAAGTGTGCAAGAAGCCTGGGAGCATTTTGACCAAAAATTAAGTAGAAAAGGACAAATGTGGAGCTTAGATCTGTCACATAAAGCAGATATGTTACATAAAGTAAGCAGGATCTCAACTCTGGCTTGCTGGAATAAGGTAACACTATCTTCCATAGCTCACTGAACATGAAGACAGGGCTAGGGAATATGAAACCTTTTAAAAGGCTTGAATGGAGAGGTTGGAACTGCAGGTTAGAGCCTAGGCAATAAGAGCAGAGAACCCTACAAGATTCATGAACCCAAAGCTCCTATCAAGGACAAAACAACAAATGGGAAGTGGTAGAACTGGGGCTTTACAAGAGTACTGCAATAAGCAAAACTTAATGATCTCAATTTCTGGGTCATGTTAGAGCAATATCGAGAAGTACAGACTAGTATAAATAAAGAGAAATCATAGTTCTAATAATTTGATAAAAAGTGACAGCGATATCAAATCAGTTAAAATTTTAATAGATTATCAATCTACCTACCAAAACAGTACTATAGAACTATATGGACAAAATTATAATAAAACTCATCTGGAGGTTCAAAAGGTAAAGAATTTCAAGTAGAAAAAATGAAAACAAATGGGAAAGAACTGGGACTAACTATAGGGAATCTCAAATTATACTAAAAAGCAGCAATCATCTAAATAATTTACTACTAATTAAGAATAGAAAAGTCAATCAATATGACTGATTAGTGAGGATCATTGTTAAATAAGTTGAAAGAATTATATAGTCTTTTACTATAAGTCCTTCCTCTTGTAGTTGAGAAAACTAAAGTACAGTTGGTAATCATCAGAGGTAGAATTTGAATACTGATTCCAATACCAAGACTCTTTCAGTTGAATAACTGAATACAATAGCAAAATGACTGACAAATTTCAGAACATCAACTACTTCAATAAGAACTTAATATTCAATAAAAAAACTGAAGATTAGAGGAAGGTAGAATTGGATTTAGATAAACACTTCGTATCATACAACACAATAAGCTACATATTGATATATAAGCTGGATATATAATAGATCATAACATAAATAAAAGAGAATACTTGAAGGAAATATTCTTCACAACTAAGGATAGTAGAAGATCTATTGACTAAGAAAGGGTTAAAGGATTGCACATGATAAAGGAGAACGCATGATAAAATATACAATTTTGGTTATATAAACTTGCAAAATTTTGTAACAACAAAAGCAATACATTTAGAATTATAGAGAAAAACATTTTTTAGAAAACTCCTTGCAGCAAAGTTCTGTGATATAAAATCAATTTCTAGCATATATTGATATTTGATACAAGTACATAAGCACCAGAGACATTCGCTAACATTCTCAACTGAAAAAACAATCACATGGGGAAAATATTCCAAATTATCAATAATAAGAGAAAAAGTAAATCAAAACAATTCTGAAGATCACTTTCACAACAGCAGATTGGATATTATAATGAAGGAAATAAAGATGGAAAGTAAGAAAATAAACATTTACTAATATTTTATTGATATGCCAGCAGATCATCTGAGCATTGAGGATACAAATACAGGCAAAAAGATTGTCCCTGTCTTCAAGAAAATTATATTCTAATAGAGAAGAGCCCACATAAATGAAACTGAAAAATGGAGGAGAAGGCGAATGAAGGTACTTGGCATGGGAGTCATAATTTTGAAGTTCAGAAAGTAAGGAACAGGGCAGGTCATCCTAGGACTCTTCACAAAGTGGATATTTGTTTTCCATGAAGATTCATCAATGCAAGAACAGGAGTAGAACCTGATGAGATAAATTCCATTATGCTAGTGTGGTAGAATGTTCCAGCATGAGGAGGGCCTAGGTACTAAGTAAAGTTCCAGGATGACATAACAATAGAGATATGATTAAGTCTAGAAGGTCAGTAACAGGGTTGGAAGGGGAATGAAGCCAGATTTTCAAAAGTGGTTGGTACTACTGGCAATAGATACGACTCTAATACATTGTTGATGGGTTTGCAAAATGGTAAAATCATTCTGGAGAGAATTGATGGGGGAAACATGATTGACTGCTGGGAAAACATGATAGCAGCCTGGCAGAAATTAAGTATAGTCCAGTAGCTCACACCATACACCAAGCTAAGCCCCAAAATAATACAAGATCTAGTTATAAAAGGTCACATCATATATTAGGGGAACAAGGAAGAAATTAGCTTCCAGGTGAGTGGACAGGGGAAGAATACATGACTAAACAAGTGACTAAGCATAAGATAAAATGGACAATGTTGATTATATGAAATTTGAAAACTTTTGCACCAACTGGTATAATAAATTACAAAATAAAAAGGCAACAATGTAAAAATATTAGCAAAACTTTTTTTGGCAAATCCAAGGAGTGAAAGGTCACATATGCAAGGAATATAAGGAAATGGTTCAACTTTTTAAGAATAATATCCATTCCTCATTAAATGCTCAGAGTATATATTACAGAACTTTCAAAGAAATAAATCCAAGATCTCAATAATCACCCAAAATGCTTTAAGTCACTAATAATTAGATAAATGCACATTAAAGCAATTGTAACTTATTTTGGAAAGCATTTAGGAAGTTTGCCAAAAAAATTACTAAAATGTTCATTTGCTTTGACTCAGTCATACCATTAGTAAACTCATCAAAAAGCCCCCAAAATGTCAATAAAAAAGGAAATATATATATATATATATATAAAATCTCATAATAGTTATTTTTTAAAAAAATACAGATAATATTTCTCCTTAGATTATTTAGAAATAATAATGAGAAATAGATTGTCCTTTCTTTGCTTTGATCTTACTAGACCATTGATAAGTTTAGTAGGGATCATATGTGAGACAAAGCACATGCACAAGATTAGCATGGGAGTCATAATTTTGAAGTTCAGAAAGTAAGGGATAGGTCAGGTCATCCTAGGCCTCTTCACAAAGTGGATATTTGTTTTCCATGAGGATTCATCAATGCAAGAACAGGAGTAGAACCTGCTGAGACAATGTCCAGGGCAGAAATATGTAGGGACAACTCATACTTCAGATGCTTCGGAACCACTATTGTCTTAATCACTAGCTCCTTTGTAAGATTTATTTTCTCCTGTAATATAAATTGGATCTTTCTAACTCTGTCCTTTCAGAACTGTAACTGTTCTTTATTTTATCTACCTCAGAATAGAAACATTCCCCTTCCTGTTTCAGTTTAAATTTCTTTTGACTATGAGATTCCAGATAAATATATTTTTCTGGAGTTTTTTTTTCCCATTATACTCCATTTTCTGGCCATGAAACCATCAATGCACAAGCAAATTAAACCTTATTATTAGATACAACTTTATTAATCAGTTGTTCACTTTTGAAATCTTCTTTCCAAACAATTTTTGACATTGTTTTTTGAATATGATAAAAACACTACCTATGTCCCTAAATGCTTTGATATGTGTCTTTATTTTTGTTTTGTATAGGGTTTTGTTATGTTTAATAATGCTTTCTATATTTCTTCTGGCAGTATCACTTATACCTAAAAAAAATTCAGTGACTTCTTACTGAATAATGTTCAAGTTTCTTTGCCTAGGATTCTGGTATTCAACTATTTCCACAATCAGGCTCCACCCCAAATTTTCCACCTAATGCAGAATACTCTCATATCTTTCATGCCTCTGTATGTCAGACTTAATATCCTGCCACTCTGAAAGTCACTTACTTTATTTAGCACTTGGATTTTTAGCCAAATTTTTAATTCTAACATATCCTAATCCTGAAGCCCTATCACCAGAATCTTCCCTGTAGTCTCCCAGTAGTTTGTAAGATACTTGAGAATCAGGTTTAACCAAGATCTCAGGTTAATAGCATTGTAATGTTCTTACTGGGCAACTAAGTGGCACAGTGGATAGAACATAGGAGCTGGAGTCAAGAAGAATCAACTTCCTGAATTCAAATCTGGCTTCTTGCACTAACTGCTTGACCTTGGACATATCACTTAACCCACTTTGCCTCAGTTTTCTTATCTGCAAAAATGAGCTGGAGAAGGAAATAACAAATCATTCCAGGATGTTTGCCAAGATGTCAAATAAAGTCAGGCACGCTAAAAATAACATAACAAAATACAATGCTCTCACTATGTTTATTGTGTATTGTACCAAATAGTATTACTACCTCATCTACCTATTAGACTGTAATGTCCTTATCAATAGGGGCCATATTTTATCTCAACTTTGTATTCTCTGCAATATCTAGAACAATGTTCTTAGCATAGTAGGCATCTAGGTAATACACAATGTTGCATTGATTTTAAATAAAAGTGGCTTTTATCATCAAACTATATATTAGTTCAAAAATCAATCACTGCTAGATCTTCTGGAAAGTACACTTCAATTCCTCCACATACTTAGAAGGAAGGCTTTTGGTCTGATGGTCTATGAGGTCATCTTAATATTAGATTAGTTCTTTCCATCAAAAATGAAAATAGAGATCCAGGAAATGGAAGCAGGTGTGGAGCTGGCAAGTAGGAGCCTCCAGGCAACTGAGCCCTGAGTGCTCAGCCCACCAAAGGTTGGGGGGACTTCTGAGGTTTGTCCTCTGTACCTGGAACAAGACTTTGGGGCTCTGACCACATTCAGATCCTGATCACAGTCTAGGCCCCCCACAGAACAGGCCCCCCAACCCCGTGGCAGAGGGGTGCACTTGTGGTCATTCACAGACCAGGAGGGCAGTCAGAGCTTCACACACTGAGATCCTTGTGGAGGGAGGTGTCCCAATACTACTCAAAGCTCAGGAAGCACCCCAAAACCAGGCACAGGCTGGAGAAAAGAGTAAACAGAAGAAAAAAAGAGAAACATTGAGAAATATATTGCTTATGATCCCAAGAAGGATCAAAATACTCAACCTTAAAGATGAAGAAGTATAAACTTCTGCACCTAAAGACTCCAAGATAAACAGAAGATGGGCTTAGGCCATGACAGAGCTGAAAAAAATTTTTGAAAATCAAGTAAGGGAGATAGAAGTAAAATTGGGAAAAGAAATGAAAGAGATGCAGGGGAAAAATGAAAAAGAAGTCAACAGCTTAGTCAAGGAGATGCAAAAAACTGCTGAAGAAAATAACATGTTAAAAACCAGCATAGGTCAAATGGATAAAACAATTCAAAAAGTTTTTGAGGAGAAGAATGCTTCAAAAAAGCAGAATTGGCCAAGCGGAAAAGGAGATAACAAGGCTTTCTGAGGAAAACAAATCCCTCAGATGTAGAATGGAGCTAAAGGAAGCTGATGACTTTAGGAGACATCATGACACAATACTTCAACACCAAAAGAATGAAAAATTAGAAGAAAATGTGAAACATCTCATTGAAAAAAAAAAACAAGTGATCTGGAAAACAAATTCAGGAAAGATAATTTAAAAATTATTGGAATACTTGAAAGTCATGATCAGGAAAAGTGCCTTGACCTCATTTTTAAAGAAATCCTACAGGAAAATTGCCTAGATATCCTAGAAGCGGAGGGCAAAATAGAAATTGAGATCCAAAAAACATACCCCAGGAATATTATAGCCAAGTTCCAGAACTCCCAAGTAAAAGAGAAAATAATACAAGCAGCCAGAAGGACACAATTCAAATATTGTGGAGCTGCAGTCAGGAACACATAGGACTTAGCAGCAACTAGTTAAGGTCCTTGGATGGACTTGGAATATATATTCTGGAAGGCAAAAGAGCTTGGAATTCAACTGTGAATCAACTACCCAGCAAAACTGAACATCCTCTTCCAGGGGAAAAGATGGACTTTCAATGAACCAGGGAAATTTCAATTGATCCTATTGAAATGACCAGAGCTAATCAGAAAGTTTGACCTTCAAATACAGGACCCAGGTGAAGCATAGAGAGTGGAGGATAAGGGTAAAATATGAGGGACTTAATTATGATGTACTGCATGTATTCCTGCATAGAAAAATGATACCGATAATACTCATATGAACCTTCTCATTTAATAGAGCAGGTAGTAGAAGCTTATATAGATAAAGCACAGGAGAATTTGAAGATATAATATATTATAAAAATGGAGTCAATGGCTAAAAGGGAAATATACTGGGAGTAAGAGAAAGGAGAGGTGGAATAGGCTAAGATATTTCATATAAAATTTCTTTTTATTGCAATGAGCTATTGCAATGATATGGAAGAGGGGAAGGTGAGTGGGAATGAGGGAACCTTCACTCTCACCAGAGGTGGCTCAGAGAGGAAACAGTATGAATACTCAATGGGGTATAGACATCTAGAGTAAAAAGGAGAGAAGGGGGAAAGGGGTAAGGGGTATGTGAGTGATGGATGAGAGGGTGGATCATGGGGGGAGAGTGGTCAGATAAAGCACATTGTCTTTTTTACTTCTTGCAAGGGACTGGGATTGGGTGGCCTGTCCGTGACCATTGGGCCAGATGGTTGCGGGGTCTCAGCAGTGGTATGTAGGGTTATGGCCTTGTGGCCCCAGGGCTGGTGATCAGTTTGCTGCACCATTCAGCTACCCCATAGCATAGAGGGACAGAGTGAAAGGAGAGAGAAAATATATTATATGGTAGTGGGTAGGTACGGAAGGAGGGAGTTTTGATCAACAAGGGCAAAGGTGGAAAAATAAGGAAGTAGCTTTTGTGATGGACTTATCATAAAGAATGTGATCCATCGGAGACAAAGCTGGTAATGTTGAAACACAGACTGAAGCACATTTTTTTCTCTTTCTTTTTACTTTATTTCTCATGAGGGTCTATATGTTTTGGAGGAGGGGTATTATGTTTACTCTCAAGCAAGAATATTTTAGTAATGTATAAAAAATATCACTTGTACAAAAATAAAAAAGTTTAAAAATAATTTTAAAAAATGAAAACAATTCATCAATGACTGTTTTGTTGGTTTTTTTGTTGATCCCCTTTGGGGGAGGAGGAAAAGGAAGGCAGATTAAGATAGAATTTGCTTTGGAAGTAGGTGTTGCTCTGATTTGATTGATCAGCTAATCCCTGAAGAAAATTACATTATAATTTTATAATGTAATAAATGTTTCTCTTCTCTTCTTTTTGTCTCTCTGTCTCTCTGGGCATCTCTCTGTGTATTTTTGTCTCTATCTCAATCTCTCTTTCTTCCTCTGTCTCTTAGCCCACCACAGTCCCTGTCCATGCTTCAGTTGCTTCAGCTATATAAGTGTTGACTAGAATCTTTCTATTAGTTAATCTTCTGTTGACCTTATGGGTAATATAACACTTGTGTTAGAGAGAGAGAGAGAGAGAGAGAGAGAGAGAGAGAGAGAGAGAGAAAGTGTGATGGAGAGAAGAGACAGAGAAACAGAGACGGCCATAGAGACAGATAGAAACAGAGTGGAAGAGAGACACAGAGAGATTATTAGTGCATAATTAGAGGTCAAATATATAAATATATTGCTGTTGAAAACACAGTTTGTGCTAGCCATCTAATACAGCTGGAAATATGTATTGCTATGATGTGCTTTTCCCTTTGGGATCAAAGTAAGTTTACATTCATTAATTTTTATCTGTAGAAGATACAAAAGAAACATTTCTCTTTAGAACTCTCTTACCTGTCATTTTAGTGTCAATTATGGAACTAGTCCCTGAAGCAGAGCCAAATGCCCTTTTTTTTGGTTTCAGTCCTTATATGCTCTTTCTGCTTCCTATCCAACTATTTATGGAGTCTTGGTGAACTGACTTCTGAGCATGAGTAACCGATAGGCTCATCCTATTTGGGGATAAAGATTCTTTTCAATAACTAAAAAGTTAGAAGGACTGATGATTCATAAGAAACTACTCCTTGAGCCAAGCATGTATACAAAAGAAGTGATCTGTCCTCCATTAGCCTCTCTGTCTCTCTGTCTCTCTGTCTCTCTGTCTCTGTCTCTGTCTCTGTCTCTGTCTCTCTCTCTCTCTCTCTCTCTCTCTCTCTCTGTCCATCTGTCTGTCTGTCGTTCTATCTTGGCAGTGAGTTTGATAGAATTGCTATGAGTGTTTCCTCCCATTGGATGCCCATGAGTAAATAGCACTTGGAGTTTCTTTTGTATTTGTTATTCCCTGGGAAATAATGGGACAATGAGATAAATCAATACCCAGCAACAAAACTGACCTTATAAATTTAAATAGTCAAAAGAGCTAAATCAATCTACCTTCAGTAGCAGAGGTCACTAGAGGTAGACACAGTGGCTATTGACAGATGAAGGAATTACCTACAGTTGAATATGTCAAGAAAGTATCTGAAAGCAATGTTGACTTTAGAAATTCTTGGTATATATAGAGAAATGCTGTCTATGAAAATGACTAGAAAGTGATTCATCCCTAGAGTCCAGGACAGAACTACAAGGACAAGATCATGCGTACTCTGCAAAAAAAGAAAATTCCCAGAGCCAGGCGTCTTAAGATATTCCTTCAGTTCCAAGTATTTTCTGTATGGTTATCTAAGTTTGACCTTATTTTCCATAAGGTTCCTTGACTGTTATGGAGAGTATTGTTTTGATTAACTACTGTTCTTACAATAGGTTTTCAGTAAATATCTTTTCTTTTTGCTAATAAAATACCACTGGTCAATTGATGTTGAATACACCAGATGGAAGATGAGTGACAATACTAGAAACCCCAGTCCCTCAGCATTATTCTTAGAATGATAAGATGATTAGTCCTCAGCTGCCTTCTGGGTACCCAACCTATGAATGTGAGTTTAAGTTGAGGGAATAGCCCCAGAGGAGATACTGTATTTTGAAGAAAATGAATAATTAGAAATCTAGAAAGAATCTATGAAAAGTTGGCAAATAGTGTGTTCTATGATGTCTAAATCAGAGGGAAAAAAAGTGCTTACAATTATTTCCAGAGAAACTAAATTAATTCTTAACTTGAAGAGAAATATGAAGAAAATTTATTTAGAGAATGTAATAAATATCTCTAGTGAATTAAATGCTGGAATTGTTTTTCTAGAATTAAAGTTATCTACTAGCATGCTAAGAATCTGAAGTAAATGGCTGTGATCTTCAAAATCAGCATGTTATAAATGATTTTGGTTTCTCTTTAACATGACTTAATTTGTTAGTATTAGTCAATTACTAATTTAATTGCATTTGGAAAAGTAAGTTCTGAAGTTTTATCAACTGTTTCATGAACTGAAGTGGAAAAACTGAAACTTTAATGAAAACTTTGCAATTTATTAAATTAAAAAGAAAATTTTCAAACATACTCTAGATTTCTCTAGGCTTTGGAACAATAAAATTCATTATGAGAATAATTCAAGAATCTACAAGTGAGGCTAGTCAACTCATGTCATCTTTTATCGGAATCATACTTATCAGGGTTCTTAAGGACATTGGAAAATTTGAAGGTCAATGTAATTTTAAACTTCTTTAAGATGCTTAACCCAGGGTACTTCTGGTTGAATTATGATCATTTGACTATTTAATGTGTTATTATCAGTTATTTATAATTTTTGGTAAGGTCAACTTATACAGAAAAATTCCCCCAATCAAAATAGCAAGGAATGAATTGTCTGGAGATATGAAAATGATTTAATGGCTAGTTTCTTAAAGTTCCCCTATTAAACTAATTTGAAGATAACTTGAATGCTTAACTTCTTCAATGTTTTTCTTTAAAGCAAAATAATTCATTTTCAGATTTTCAATAAATAAAATTCATAGTTTGCCTTTCTTTAAATGATAGTTAATATATTCCATGTTCTTCAGATTTTTCTTCTAATAGCTCTCCTTATTTATTGATCATGTCTCAATTTTGATTTTATCTTAGTAATAGTATGATAATGATCTATGCCTAATTTCTGCCAGATTCCTTTCTAGCTTTCCCAACAATTTTAACCAAATAACGAATTCTTAAACTTAAGTGTTCTATAAATTGTATGTCTTCTCTGTTCCACTGAAGTTCTTTGAAATATGCCCTGAGAAAATTTTGTTGACCTTTGGAATCATGGGGTTTTAGAAATGAAGGAGATTTTGAGATCATTGAATCTAACTCTCAAACTTTGATATCTGTGGTTAAACTGTTGTAATAGTTTAAATGCCTCAGGCAATATTTCCAGGTGGGATGAACTAGTTCTTCAAAAAAAATTATCCTTTCATATACAAAGGCAATTTGTAGTTGAGGAAATCAAAAAGATCCATAGTTATATGAAAAATGCTCTAAATCATTACTTATTAGAGAAATGAAAATTAAAGCATCTTTGAGGTACTACCTCACACCTCTGAGACTGGCCAATATGACCAGAAAGGACAATGATCAAAGAGGGAAGGGATGTGGGAAATCTGGGACACTAATACATTGTTGGTGGAGCTGTGAACTCATCCAACCTTTCTGTAGAGCAATTTGGAATTGCTCCCAAAGGTCAACAAAAATGTTCATATCCTTTGATCCAGCAAAACCACTACTGGGTCTATACCCTGAAGAGATTATGAAAAAAGGTAAAAACATCCCTTGTACAAAAATATTTATAGCAGCCCTATTTGTGGTGGCAAAGAATTGGAAATTAAGTGAATGTCCTTCAGTTGGGGAATGGCTAACAAACTGTGGAACACTATTTTTCCATTAGAAACCAGGAGGGAGGGGAATTCAGGGAAGCCTGGGAGGATTTGCATGAACTGATGCTGAGGCAAGATGAGCAGAACCAGAAAAACATTGTACACCCTAACAGCAACATGGGGGTGATAAACTTACCTTGATGAACTTACTCATTCCATCAGTGCAACAATCAGGGATGATTTTGGGCTACCTGTGATGGAGAATAACATCTGTATCCAGAGAAAGAATTATAGAGTTTGAACAAAGACCAAAGATTATTGCCTTGAATTTAGAAAAAAAAAGTTATCTTATTGTATAATTTTGCTATCTCTTATACTTTATTTTTCTTCCTTAAGGATTTGATTTCTCTCTCTTCACATTCAACTTAATGGAAACAATGTAAAGACTAACAGACTGCCTTCTGTGGGGGGGGTGGAGGGAAGCAAGAATAGGGGAAAAATTGTAAAATTTAAAATAAATAAAATTTTTCTTTAAAAAAAAGAAATTATTGAGAGAGTAGGTATCAACTACCAGCCAAAAGTGACATTATTAGACTTTAATTTTAAAAGTATCAGATTTATTTAAAAACAACTTTTTTTTAAAGAACATACCCTTAGATCAGGGAAATGTCTAACTGGCAATATCTGGTGGGACTTGAATAAATCTGGAAACATTTTAGGGGTGAATTCATTAAATGTTTGGCCAAATATGGCAGGCTTATTTTTAGATTTATAATTTGTAAAAAAAAAAATACTTTCAAGGATAGTAGTTTCTCCATGAAGAACTCCTATATACATTGTATATTCATAAGACTATGTCCAACATGTTACCTGGGCAATCACTGCAATCTTAAAGACTCCATAAAGAGCCTCAACAACATTAAACAATGGGTTAGGTGATATAAGACTCTGGAAGGTATCATTATTCACACTGATATACAACATTTGAAATTGATTTCTATGTTACATCGTGGCAATTATGGACACTACTGCAAATACTACGACCTATTAAGACATTATGATCTCAATTTTCTGATTAAGATGCAAATTCTGGTTATATTGTACTGTCAATCAAAATAAATGATGACAGATTGCAGTTCCTAAAGTTTTAAATAGTCCTTTAAAACAACCCTGCTTAGGGGCAGCTTGGTGATGCAATGCATAGAGTACTGGCCTGGAAGTTAGGAGGACCTGATCATGTCTCCATTTTGACTTTGTGACTCTGGGCAAGTCACTTAACCCCACTGGTTTACATAAAATAAAATGACCCTTCTTGAAGAGATCTGATATATATGTATGTGTAAAATTTTTAATATACATATACATATTTAAAGCATATGTAAAGATATACATAAAAGTATAAATACATACAAATACATACATAAAGTGAGTGCTAATTTGACCCTAGGTGCAGCATAATTAGGCCCTAGGAGCAAGGGGAATAGGGTTTTGTCTTTCATTCAAACATAATAATTAAGAAGTATATGCCAAAGTGTGGTTCTAAAAATAGTTTATACACACACATATATGAAACATGAATTCCTTTGTCAGTCTTCCAAGGAAAATGTTTGTAAATGCATAAAATTAATAGGATTAAAAAGAAAACAATTATATTGAAATACTGTTATGGAAATATTATTTATTATTGAATACAAAGTTCAAAATCCTTGTGTTAGAGGCATATACAGTTTTATCTGGATGACCAAAGCAAACCACAGGAACAAAGGCAGGGAGGAGAAAGGAAGATTTTCATTATTATGTTTAAAAAAAGAGTCAATAATTTTCTGCAAACAGAAAATATGGAAATAATGGAATCTTTCTGCCAATTTTTAGTCCACAATGGCATGTTACCTTTCTATGCACAATTGTATTTTTCTATGACTAGTCCCAATTCAATCAGAGGAAACTATATTGTATGAGAACCCAAATGCCCTCTAGAATACACAAATATAGAGTTTAACTTCAAATTACATAATCTCTCTTCTCATTTGTGAAAGAAAGAGACATAGGGCACCAATAATCACTATGATCATTCCTCTCTGTTGTTAAGAATTATTGTATTACTTTAGGTTGGGGAGCCACTTAACTAGTTTTCAAGTTTGTAGCTATCTCTTCAGTCCTGATGGAGAATACTTTTCTTGGATAATTCTTTTCATATTCAGTTTCAGTTACTAACCAGTGATTGCATAGTTTGCTTTAGGTTGTTAGCTAGTCCTTCGTGACATACATATCTGGCTAGATGCCCTTTCTTACCTCATCCCCCCTGTTCCAGTCTTTGAGGAACTCAATTTTTATATGGGATAGAAATCCAAGTGAATTCATTTAAATAGAGGAGGAAGAGAATAATAGAAGACAGGTTATATAAAAAATGGGAGAGGAAGAGGTTTCTGTGTGTGTTTGTGTGTGTGTGTGTGTGTGTGTGAGAGAGAGAGAGAGAGAGAGAGAGAGAGAGAGAGAGAGAGAGAGAGAGAGAAAAGCATAATCGGCATTTTAATGTGGATGAGTAAACAGTCTGCACTATAATAAATCTCCTAGGCATTTGATCCCAATAAACCATCTTAATCCTTAGGGCTATTCTGGCAGCAAGAGATAACTGTTCTGAAACTGAAATGTACTTAGCACAAAACTCACATTCAGATGTTTGCTGTGCATCTGCTAAAAAAATAAATTGAAAATAAAACTTTGAGGGGGGAACGAATTTTGGAAAGGAGAGGAGTGGTAAAGAGGAAGACTGGGTGGAGTTGATACTAAGCAGCAGATCTGTGTGGTCATCCTGTACCTACTTTATGAATTCTAATGCTTATTTATCAAGGAGCAGTGAGAATGTTCACCAGTGAAAAATCATAGTTTTTTTTTTTTTGAAAACATCTGTTCCAGATGAGCACCACTTAACTGACTGGCCTGAATTGTAAAAAGCCTTCTTTTGGTATCACTAGGCAATGCATTGGATTGGGGATGGAGAAGAGAACTAGAGGAAATTGTGTACTGATGCAAAATTGGAAAGTTTTAATTCTGCTTTTCTGTTCCCTCACCTCTCCTTTTCTACTCTCCCTTTCTCTTTCCTGCTTTAACTTTGACCCTGACTTAAATCCTGCAAGACTGAGGGAGAAGATCTATTATGTAGAGTCAGGGGACCTTGGTTCCTATCCCACTTGTGATGTTGGCTATCTATGAGTGACCTTAGCTAATCTCCCTGGACCTCAGTTTCTTCATCTGTAAAATGAAGGAGCTGCATTAAATAGCTTCCAAGTTCCCATCTAGGACTAAGATGATGATGATGATGATCCAGACTGCTTTGGCTATCCACAAAATATGTGTGTATATGAAAGTCTAAGTGCTTGAGTTAGTTGTAACATCTTGCTTGTATCACCTATGTTGTCCCTGATTCAATCTCAATCTATTGTGCAGTCATTTTACCAGGGAAGGGGGGAAGGAAGAGATGATTAGTTTCCATTCTCTCTGTCTCATGGATACAGAGAGAGAAATAAGTGCCTATAACTTGAAAAGGAAAACTTGAGTTCAAATCCAACATCAGACATTTACTGAACAAGTCACTTAATCTAAGGTTCCTCAATGTTAAAATGAGGATAAAAATACCACATAGAGATGTTGTGAGAATCAAAGGAGATAATATTTTTAAAGTACTTAGTACAGTACCTTGGACTGTAGGTACTTTATATATGCTAGTTGTATTATCATCATGATACATACATGATACACACATTATACATCATCAAACATATTTTGTTTATATCTATAAATTCACATTCATTACTTTTATATATTATTATATAATCTCTCTACTCAGTCCCTGGATTGAACCTTAACTTGTCTAAAAATGTATTTTATATTCTTTCCTTGTAGGCATCTTCCTCTCTGAGGAGGGCAACAGAGCTCTATATCATTGTTTATTTTCCAAGGGCAGTAGTACCTGTACAGTTTTTCAGAGTTTAACTTCCTTCAAGCATTCACATCATTTACATAGTTGAAGACCTTGGGTTTCTTTCATAAAGCCCTACTCCAAAAACTGATCTTGTTGGTATGCAACACTGAGACCCAGAAGACATTGTCAATTTTGTGTAATCTCTGGCAGTTTCTGTAAAGTCCATTGAGTGTAGACCTGGCAAAAGACTAAATCAGTTTTTTGAAGGAGTAGTTAAGGGCTGAAAAGTTCATCATCAGTGGAGGATTGGGGGCACTTGGTTATGGGATACAAAGAAAAAGTTCAAAATGATTCTCATTTCTTTCTACTTCTTTGGTGATGATGGCAGAGATATAGGAAGCAGGGCAGAGGGTGCTAATAATCACAGTTGTCAGATTATCTAGAAACTGTAATGATAATAATAACAACAAATAAAAGTACTAAGTTTTGCAAATCACTTAAAAATAATATCGTATTCTATCTTTACAATAAGCCTTTGAGATAATCATTATTATCCAATTTTAGACTGAGGATTAAGGAAGTTAAGTTATTTGCCCAGCATCACACAGCGAGTAATTGTATCAGAGGCTGGATTTGGAAAGTCTTCCTCACTCTAGATTGAGCAGAGGGATTATATAATAATATATAAAAGTAATGAATGTGAATTTATAGATATAAACAAAATATGTTTGAGGTGGAGAAGTCTACTCACAGAACAATGCACAATACCAAAGAGTAGTAAACACACCTTTTTTCTAAATCACACATTGAAAGAACTGAAAATTTACAGGTCCCCAGAATTACCTCTGAAAATAACTGCACAAAAACACCCTGAAATTTGGGACAGTGCCCACTCCACCCCAGAAGCAGAGTCCTACTTTTGCATAGAATTAAAATCAATGGAGTAAATAGTAGAAAAAGTTCCATACTATAGAAAGTTAGCGAAAGGTGACAAGGAAGATCAAAACACTCAGAAAAAGACAATAGAGTCAAAACTTCTATATCCAAAGCTTCAAAGAAAAATATAAATTCCCCCAGGCCATGAAAAAATGAAAAATCAAGTAAAAATAAGAAAGGTAAAGGAACAATTGAAAGAAAAATGAGAGTGATGCAAAAAAAAATCATGAAAAAGGAATCAACAGTTTGGTAAAAATCTGATGAAGAAAATAACTGCTTAAAAAGAAGAAAGGGGATGGGAGGGCAGCAACTAGTTAGCATAGTGGATAAAACACAGGAGGATCTAAGTACAAATCTGGTCCCAGACATTTGATACTTACTGGCTGTGTGACCCTGGGCAAGTCACTTAGTCCCATTGACTCAGAAAACAAACAAACAAAAAACAAACAAAACAAATTAGAATTGGTCAAATGGAAAAAGAAGTTCAGCAAAATTCACTGGAGAAAAGAATTCCTTAAAAAGTAAAATTGACAAAATGGAAAAAGAGGTACAACAGCTCATTTATGAAAATAAATCCTTGAAAATTAGAATTAGATAAATGGAAGCTAATAATTTTATGAGACATCAGGAAACAATAAAATCAAATCAAAGGAATAAAAAAAAGAAGTAAATGTGAAAAACCAGCAATGCATTTAAAAGAGAGGAATATACATGTTCCCCCAAAGTATACAACACAATTTGTGGATAATATTGTACTAATTGCATTAAATCCTCATACAATATAAGGCCTCCTCAAAAGAGATCAATCTAATCATTTCTATAAGTGAAAAAAACTAGTATATAAAGAATGTGTGTATTGTCATTGAAGTGTTACATCAATACACATATCTGGTATAGACCCTACAAATAGACAATGAACTGGGACCAGAAATGAATAGAATAATAGTAGACAAAGAAATTTTTAGATAAGTAGATGGAGAAGTTATAGCTTCATTCCTTTCAGTAATATAGGTCATTTGATGAGAGAAAGGAAGCAGAGGAAAGGATGAGCCTTGATAAAGAAAGAGGCTTGATAGCAAATGGTAAGTAAAAAAGGACTTTTTCAGTGACAAATAGGATTCATGCTCAGAATTGTTCAGCCCTAGGGATTTAGAATACATGAAAAGTTGCTGACATGATTTCCAGACATCTTCCTGAAGCAGTGCACTGCTTTTTTGTTGTATCTTAAAGAGGAAAAATGCAAAATAAAAACATATTCAATATAAATATCAAGTAGGAGATCCTAAAACCCTCTACATTTCAAAGGTTAGATTAATTTCCATCTTAGGTGATCTTCAATGAATAATAAGCTCATTTTGGTTTAGTCTTATCTGTAGATGAAAGACCTTCTCTTTGTCTCTTAAGCTCACTTCTAGTGTATCTAAATCAGTTAGTAGGCTAACAATATATGATTGAAAGAGAAATAAGAGGAGTTGTGAACCGATCCAACCTTTCTGGAAAGCAATAAGAAACTATGCCCAAAGACCAATAAAACTTTTCATACCCTTTGACCCAGCAATTCCAATTCTAGGATTATATCCAGAGGAAATTGTAAAAAATGCAAAAAGTCCCACATGTTCCAAATATTCACAGCAGCTCTTTTTGTAGTGGCAAAGAATTGGAAATTGAGGGGATGCCCATCAATTGAGGAATGGCTAAGCAAGTTATAGTATATGAATACTATGGAATCCTATTGTTCTATAAGAAACCATAAATGCTTGAACTCTAGAGAAGCACGGAATGACTTATGTGATCTGATGCTGGGCAAAGGGAGTAGAGACAAGAGAATAATGTACATTTCAACAACATTGTGAGATGAACAACCTTGAAGGAAACGACTCCTCTGGACAGTCCAGAGAGTTAGGACAGCTGTATTATACTGGTAATAGTCTATATTATCCCCAACCAGAGGAAGAAAATCAAACCAAAACAAAACAAAACAAAACACACAGAAAAACAACTAGCCTTCTGAATCTGATGAACACTTTATAAAAATTATCTCTTTCTCTCAATCCTAATTCCTCATGTGAAAATTATTAATTTGTAAACATGTTTAACGAAATATGTATGTAAAATGCTAACCTGACTGTTCCGTGCTGAGAAGAGGGGGGTGAGAAGGGAAGGGGGAGGGAAATTTTGTAAATTGGAAATATGGATATACATATCAGTGAAAACAAATAAATATAAAAATAAATAAAATTAAAAAAGAAAGGAAGGATATAAATGGACTCAGAAGCAGTGTAATATTATAGAAAACAAATCCCAACTCTCCTACTTAACTTGCAGTAGGCCCTTGGCAAGTCACCTAGTCAAATGACTTAAGCAAGTCACTTAACAGAAGTTTCTCTGTGCTTGCATAGCTGAACCTCATTCTGTTCATCTTTAAAATAAGGGATAAGACTATTAATTCTCATTCAGTTCTAAGCTAATGATCCTATCACCCAAGTGTAATAAAGAAGAAATGTACTCACAACTCCAATAGGAAGACATATGAAATATGAATGGAGTTAAAAGCATCTTAATCAAGGATCATTTTGTCATTTACCTTGTCATAAATTCTCTATCTCTGTTTTTAGTAGACATTTATTTTGTTTTCTTTAGTCTCTTTTGAATCTATTGGAACTACTTATATAGGTTAGCCAGATCACTTAGACTGCCAAAGAATCTTCCTTACAACAAAGGAACCCTGGGTCCTGTCCCAACAGCAAATATCTTTTACTGTTGTACTTGATATCATTCTCAGATACTTTTTTTTTAGTTTTACATGGTTTCATTCTATTCGGTTTGGATGCAATTTCTTCCAGAGTTAATTCTTCTTTAGCAAGTAGATGAAATAAAAAATATAGAAATGTCAATTCATATTGCTGATATATTTGTGGGCAGCTCTTCCTTTGACTCAGGTTTACCTAGCAAATAGAATTTGGATTCCAGTTTCACAAGCAGTTAACTGTAGAAATGTCTATCTGAAGAGTCTTAGGCTAAAATGTACCCTAAGACCTGGCAATAATCTCTGCATTGATCTTTGAGGTACAACTATAGCAAGTTACTGTAATTTGAGTTTAAAAAGCATTAGACCAAAAGGAATTCTCTCAAATGAATTTTATTCTAGACAACCTATATGACATGTTTTTTTTTAAAAAAAATACCTCCACTCCAAATAAATCAAGGTCAATAATAAAGCTCAATCAAAAGATTAAAGCTCAAAATGACATCAGTACAAGTTTATCCAAGTGTAGATGACAAAACTCAGCAGTCAATTATAATGACAGGTGATTCAAAGCAATCAGCTAAATTTGTTAACATTCTTCCCTTTCTAAACCATCCTTGAAGAAAATCACTTATTGGGTCACACCATCCTCCCGATGTGCAGGAGGGTCAACATACCATCTGGATTCATGTTTTTGCCTAATAGTTTTTTAAAATTAGCAAGGGTATGTTTGATTTGCTCTGCAGCTCCCATCATAAAAATTTTTACTCTCTCTGACTTGTGTTCTTCTAGTCTGCCTTTGATTGATTTCATGTAGTCTTTGATGTACTTTTTGTAGGAGACTTTTGTGAAACCAAGTTTTTGCAGATGATGGTTTATTACTGTGTCATTTCCAGTGATTACAATGGCATCTGTTCCTTTAACTAGAGGACATTCAGCAGAGGCATTTCCATAGATAAGTGAATCATCAATGGTCCCTCTCTCCTACTGACAATTTCCTGGATCTTTTAATTGTCAGGGAACATGTCATCATGACTGCTGAGGTCCCAGTAGAAGATCATGATGGCAGAAGAGAAGAGTGAGGTGCTGCTGGGTTTGGGGCTCAATGTGAGTGTACTGCAGCTAAGGAGGTGCTTTGGGAGCGGGCAGGAGGGATGCTTGGGAGGGAGGAAGCAGGCAAAAAAGTCACCCCCAGATATTTGAAGAATTTGAAGACTCAAAGCTTGCTTCTCCTCTCCACAATATTTGTTACTCACACATACTCTCTATTCCTATGCATTTTCTCCCAAGTTCCATCTTTTCAGAGAAATTTGGTAAATATTCTTTCCTCTTCTCCAATTAATATTTTTCTATACTGCCCTGATAGGAAGAAAAAAGAAGGAAATGAAGTTTTTATATGAATTTACAATACTCATTTACTCAATAAACTTTTATTAAATAAAATTTATTTAAAACATTATTATTAAATAAATAAAACATTCAATTATTAAATATTTAATTTAATTTAATAATTAAAATATTAAATAAAAACTACTATATGTCAGTGGCACAATGGGTAGCATGCTGGGCCTGAAGTCAGAAAGATTTATCTCCCTGAGTTCAAATCTGGTCTGGAATATTTCCTAGCTGTGTGACTCTGGACAAATCACTAACCCTGTTTCCCTCAATTTTCTCATCTGCAAAATGAGTTGGAGAAAATAGCAAACCACTTCAAGAAATGACCCAAAGGGGTTTTGGACACTACTGAACAGCAACAATAACTACATATCAGCAATTGTACTTAACACAAGGGATACAAAAAGAGGCAAAAAGATAGTCTCTGCCCTAAGGGAATGTACAATCTAAAGGAGGAGACAATATGCAGACAAATTTATACAAAGCAAATTATAAACAGAATAAATTGGAAATAATCAAAAGAGAAAAAGCATTGGTTAAGGAAGACTTCCTACAAAAGGTCAGATTTAAGTTAGGGCAAAAACAAAGTCAGGTAGGTCAGCAGTCAGAGCGCAGGAAGAACATTCTAGATCTGGGGTGGGGACAGCCAGAGAAAAAGCCTTGAGTTGAGAGATGGAGTATCTTCATTCATGAAGCATCCAGGAAGCCAATGTCACTGGATCAAGAGTACATGTTTTCAAGTAAGGTATGAAAAGACTAGAAAGATACACATATATGTTTGTGGAGGGAAGAGGACATAGACTATTTCATGCAAAGTGTATATACCAAACTACTCCCCAAAAGATCATTTATTGGACCCTACCATAACAGCTTCCTGCCCTTTATTTGAGTACTGAGCTAAGGGGAAGTATGCCATCTACTGAGTCACCAGACTGGAGACGCAATCAATAACTCCAATAATTGCTGTGTGTAGGCGAGTGCAGATTAATGTGATTCTTTAACTTGGGAGGAAAGCAGTACACCACATCATGTAATTTGCTTTGCAGGTTGTTAAAATGATCAACACTGTTGGCGACATCATGTCATTTTTGCCTTTTGTGTGCTCAAGTACATAATTTCAACTCCTGGGTCTCCCAGTCTCTTTTCAGTGCTATGACTACCTCCTAGCCATCTTTTCTCCCTGTAATATTAGGCAGTTTATTCCTTACAGAAATCTCACATTCCTCTTTTCCCTTTTGAAGAGAATGAAGTCAAACCCAAGAAAATCAGAGTGGGACTTACCCATCAAAAGACAAAAGCTGTTTGACTTCAACTAAATGAAACACGATGTTATCTTTGTCCTCCCTCAGATGCTAACTGCTAAATTATCTCTATTTCAATCCTTGACACTGATAATAGCTAACATTTATATAGCTCTTATATATACCAGACAGTATACTAAATGCTTTATAATTATTCTATATTTGATTTTCACAACAACCCTGGAAGGTAGCTCTTATTACTATCCCAGTTTTACAGTTGAGGAAACTGAGGCAGCTGAAGTTGTGATTTGCCCAGGGTCACACAGCAAGTAAGTTTCTTAAGTTAAATTTAAAGTCAGATCTTTCTGACTCTGAACCCATTATTCTATGTACTATTCCAATTAGCTGCTAAAAAACATGAAACCAACATACAGGGAATTATCTGATAGAATGTGGTGCTGATTTACAGGGGCAGTTTTCTGTGTTCAATCACAGGTGTCCATTTTGATCCAAAAGTAGCATTTCAGAGTGGAATAAAGTGTTGTTAGTGAAGAGACTTTTCTCAAATTCAGGTAAATATTGCTCTTCAGTAATAAGTTCTGGAACTTTCTCATCTTTAGGTCAGTGGCTTTGTTCTAATTTTGCTCAGCAGGAACATAAATCTTCCGGAGCTGACTGTCTCTGCAGGACTCCTCTCTTCTGCCACCTCTACACTTTGCAAAGAACCACGTGCAGTAAATGATACCAGAGTTACACCCACACCCACAGCAGGGAGGATTCTCAGGGATGGCATTCAGAACTACTGTCATTATTGCTGAGAAGTCCCACTTTACCAGAATGTTTAACAGGGTTAAGTTCACTAAGAGTCAGGTATTTGGGGGACAAAAATGAATCTATAAATCATAAGTAAGCATTCATTCACTAGCATGCTTTGAATATCTGTTATGTGTGAAGCTCAATTCTAGCCACTGGAGAGAAAATATTAATGATGACTACAATTAACATTTATACAAAACTTCACAATTTACAAAGCATTTTACATATATTGCTTCCTCTCTACATCAACTTAGAGAGGTTATAGATACAGTTGTTAGGTTCATTTTATAGATGAGGAAACCAAGACTAAGAAGGATTAAGTAGTTTGCTTGCAAATATCTGGAAAAGGATTAGAAAGTAGATTTTCCTCATCTCAAGGTCAATACTTATTCACTGTGCCACAATTATTTTCTTCTGATTCTTAAATATAAAGTTAAAAATATTTAGATAGTACCTCTATGTGCCTTGCAGATTAGGAAAAAAGAAATAAAGACTTGTGTAGTCTTTGAAATTTCATTATTTGGGGGCCTCAGTTTCCTCTTTTGTAAGAATTTCAGCTAGATAACTTCCATGTTCCCTTTCATCTCTAATTCTATAATATGAAATCTAGAAGCATAGAGAAATATATTACAACTCAGATAATAAGACTGTAATAAGCTATATGTACATAATGTTGTTATACCTCAGTAAGCAAACCCCATTAACCTTCCACTGAGAGCCCCTGCTGCCTGGTTTCCTATCACTGATCCCACTGAAACATCAGGCCCCAGAATATCAGAAGGCAGTATTTTCATATCCACTTCCCTTCTTGCTATAATCCTAGACTTGATCCAACTACATTTTTGATACCTCCCCTGAAACTGACATTTACACTGAGGTTTATCTTGTTGGCAGGTTTTTGTGAAGATTAGGGCTCTCTTTGACCAGGATTCTGGTTTGATCCCTATGAAATTTAGTAATTACATGTGAACTCCTGCAAACTCTAATACCTTGGGATCAAATCACTTTCCACCTAATGGGGATTAGGGGAAACTTAATGGAGGAGATGGCATTGTAGTTGGCTGGGAAGGACTCTTGTTCAGGGTCAGTCATGACATCATTCCTTGGGATCCCAGAATGATGAATATAAGGGGGGGGGCTTCTTTTAGACTATAAGGGCTCTTCTTCCATTTCAGATTTGCTGCAGCTTTTGCATTGAAAACAAATAGAAGGAAAATTCAGAGCAGCAAATGGGTAGCTTTTAATATGAGAAAATTCTCCTCGATTTAACAGAATTGAATTTAACTGGCAGGCCTTTTGTAGAGAAAAATAAAAAAATACATCTCTTAAGCATTTGAAAAGAAAGCCCTGAAAATCTATTATTTTCTGAGAGCTGCATGTTTTTATTCCCTTATTTTTATTTTTCACCAAATATGTCTGCACAAAAATAGAATCTTAGGTGAATTTAACAGTCATCTGGTATAGTTGTTGCTTTTCTATCTATGAATCTAGGTGAGTGGATTTAGTTGGGGGTATTCTCCAATTGGATTATCTTCAATCTATTATGTATATATGCATGTAGGTCTGTCTGTCTCTATTTATCTCTCTCTCTCTATCTTGTTTCTATTTTATTGTATACATATTGACATTTGATCTTGAGCTTTTTGAGGCAGGGACTATTATTTGAAATCTTTTGTATCCTCCGCACTTAGCACAGTGCTTGGAACAAAGCAGTCATTTAATAAATATTTGTTAACTGAGTCATTGAATATCATTGAGAACAATGTGTAGAGGGTATGCAGAAGAAGTGACCAAAAAAAGAAAAAATACTGATCCACAGAAAATTTGAGATTCAGCCAAGACTCAGCATTTACAAGAAGCTATTGCAACTTTGGCAAGGTGAAAACTCAAGGACAACAATTCATTCTTCACTTTCAAATTATCAGAAATTGGTCTCCCTAAAGGAATCTTTTCAGATTCATAAATTGCCACCTACCATTTGAGTTCTGAAATGGTGAAAATTCTATCACTTATCCTACTTTTATTAAACCAAATCAGATTTTTTTATTGAAAATTATTTGACTATATGCCTTAGTAGGGCCAAGTGCTTATTGTTGCTTCTTTCATTACTAGTAACATCAACTTTCCTTCCTATAAATTGACTTGCTGAAGCACAGAAGTCTTCATTACTCTCATAGGTCTTATTCTTCTACATAAGACTCCCTGTGGCCATCTTCTTTCTCCCTCTTGTCATGGGACTTTCTGTTTCCACTGTCAGTTACCATTTAAAAAAAAGGGGGGTCAACAAAAGGTATATGTTGCAAATATGAAAACTGGTCATCTTTCATCAGTTTGCTCTCCATTTGCTGGATCCACCTTGGATCCTCTATCTTGTAGATCTTTTTTTAAACTAGATTTAGTAATTGTGTAATTATATAATTATTTTCAATTTCTGACATTAAATGCCAACAACTATTAATAACTTGACTCAGCACTCATGACCCCTTGACTCAGTTTCTTCTCTTGAAATGAGTGGGGCTTTTGGTTCCTGACATTTTTTCTTGGCTCATTTGTTTCATGAATTCATTTAACAAAACATTTCTTAAGTACTTATTCTTAAGAACTTAGGGGTTCTATGCTGGGAACTAAGGAAGATAGAAAATTAAATGTATTTGTGTAAAGCCTGCCTAACAAGATATCACAGAGGGATGAAATCACAAGAACATTCTCAATGACAAAGACCAAGTAATTCACACATCCCCAGAGAGGGAGAGAGAGAGACAGAGAGAGAGCAGGGATAAGTAACCCCAGTTCCATGTGTATTCAGTACCATTTTTGCTATAACAATGATACAAGACATATAGGTTTGCTTTCTCACCTTAAGGTGAGAGGTCCAGTAATTTTAGACTCTAAATACTGTCAGAGACAGAACAACATATTCTGAGAAGTTCTCCGGGGACCATATTTCCTTCTGAGAGAGGAAGCTTAATTTTATTTTCCTTTTTTTCCCCCTCAATACTTATTTTGGTTTGGGTAAAACCATTCAAAATACTAAGACTGTCCATTGTACTTAAACTAAGCAAGTTGAATAAATTTTGTGAGATCTCTTTTTATTAAATCTACATAACCCAATATTTTGGGGAATTGGGATTTTTCTGTACATGTGGTATGGTTTGATAACTGTGTCACATTGACAATTTTGAGTCTCTGTCCTGTGTGATACTGCAGAAGTAGGTGAAAGGATGGAAATCTTTTAATTGGTTATTGAGGCAGGGTTTTATACACAAAAGGTACAAGCAAATTAAAACTTGCTTTCTTCCTGGTGGTTTCTGAATAAGGAGTCGGGAATAGTGCCATAAACTTCTGAATTGTCAGAGAGGTAATAGGTGTTGTAGTGACTAGATGACTTATCTCTCCATCTATGCCACAATGTGGTTATTTCTTATTTCTTTCTCAGAGTTGAGTTTCTCATTTTCTATCTTAGGTGAAGTGGTATTAGAGACAAAACAAATTAGAGCATGATTGTGTTAGCTTTGAAAGATCAGAAGAATCACTGGAAGTCCAAACATAAGGAGTTTACAAAAGAGACTGTATCCTCAACATCTGAACCAGTCCAGATGAATTGCCAGCTTAACAGAGGACGGCAGCCAAGATACTCTATCCTATATGCATGGAAGTAATTATTCCACTGGTTATACAACATACAGAAGTAAATGTAGTGGTTTGGGGGGATGTTAGTACTCAACACAATTGCTTAAATTTATTCTTTCCAGGGATCAAAGTGGCAGAGGAGAGTCAATGGCCAATTTGGGGTGTTTTTTTTTTTTTTTGTATTTTGGTTCTTGCTTTCTTTTCTCAGTAAATATTCCTTTGTAAATAGCTAATTGATGTTAATTGGTTAATTCAGGTTGAAAACATATCTGATAAAATTAATCTGGACATTAATCACAGTTTATTTATATTGGGGAAAATACAATGAATAACAGCTCATGAACTACACTTATAGAGAAAGAAAGCCCTATAGCATCTCAGGTTATCAAAAGAAGGAAAAGGTGCTTCAGATGTGTTTTGGGGATCCAGACTGCTGAGAAACTATAAATTCCACAGTTCTAAATTGCTTTTCAAAACAACTGAATCAAGTCACTCCTCCACCAAGCATGCAATAGTGTGCCTCTCTCTTTCACTCCAACAGCTCTTTATTGTCATTTTTGCTAATCTGATGGGTGAAATGGAGTCTCAGACTTTTAGTCTGCTTTTCTATCATTATTAGGGACTTTAGCATTTTTTGTTTTGCTGTTGGCAGTTTGAACTTCATACTTTAAAAATTGCCTACACATATTTTTTGATTATCTATCAAGAATGACTCTTAATCTTCTATATTTATATTAATGGCTTTATTATATATGTAGATTTTAACTGATTTGTATATATAGTGATTTTTATATCTGTCTACATATGATTCATATATATAGTTACCTACATATGAATTTATATTTACATTTACATGTAATCACACATAATGTATATCAGATTATCTTTTTTATCAGAGAAACTTGTTGCATAGAAGTTTCCACAATTAATTCTTTCACTTATAATATTACCTGCATCTTTTTTTTTGTTTATGCAGAAGTTTTTTAATTTCATATAATAAAAATCATTTTATTTTTCTATTATCCTCTCAATCTCTTGCTTGGTCATAAAGTGTTCACAGTATCCCTTCCCTGCTCCTCTAATTCATTTATGATATGATCTTTTATATGTAGGTTATCTATCTATTTGGATTTTACTTTGTCAAATAGTGTGAACATTGATCTCTTGGTCCTCATTGGGAGAGGGAATATGCTGTTCCAAAAGGCATTGATTACTAGGCCAGGTTGAACTTCTAGTCACAGATGTTCTTTTGGATGGGTCCAGAACATGTTCCCCTTTTCATAACACCAGAACCTATATGCTCAGCTTCATGGAAAAGTGTTCTAATCCAGCTACTTTCAATATTTAAATGTATATTACTAAGAGTGTGCAATCTCTTTGAGATCAAAGGTTTTAATTTTTTCCTTTGTATCCCTAGCATCAAGCATAATACCCAGGATAAAGGGCGAGCTAAATAAATGTTGACTGATTGAATTATTGATTGATTGTAATAGTGCCAAACTAGAGTTAAGATGGATCAGAACAGGTGACTAATCTTCAAAAGAAGAGTTTTATATGAAACTGAGTGTGATTTTATATAACTCACTTGCATCTCTTCTGGGTGATTTTTCAGGGATTAAATGAATGCCATCATAAAATTATATATATTTGGAGTTCCTTAAAAGTCATCTTCCAACTCCATTATATTATTGATAAAGCCATAGATAGATTAGTGACTTGTTCAAAGTCACACTACTAGTAACTGATGAGGAAAGAATCTTCATGATTCCAAATTTAGTACTATATTTACAATACCATCTATCCACCTACTATTCTTACAATAATATAGGATAAGAACATAAAAGTGAAACAAAGTATCATATTTGATGCTATAGTGAAATACTATTATGAATTTGGGGAACCAGGGAAGTCTTTATGAAGGAGAAGACATTTGAACTGAACTTAAAAAGACAGGGAGGATTTTAAAAAGAGAATTGGGATGGTGAACAAGCAATCTAGCCCTGAATGAATAAAGGCAACTAAGTGGAAACATTAGAGCAGACTTTAAGTACTTAAAGAACTATCAACCTAAAACAGGAATTAGACTTGTTCAATCTCTCTTTAAGTAGCTAGGTGACCCAGTAGATAAAATTCTGAACTTGAAGCTGAAGGCTAATGTTCCTGAGCTCAAATCTGACCTTAGACATTTATTAGCTGTGTGACCCTTGGAAAGTCACTTAATCCTTTTTGCCTCAGTTTCCTTACCTGGAAAATGAACTGGTAAAAGAAATGGCATACTACTCTAGAATTCTTGCCAGGAAAATTCCAAATGGAGTCGCAAAGAGTTGTATATGACTGAAACCACTGAACAATAAAAATTGACCCTAGGAAGCATAACCAGAAACAGAGAGAGATGGGCAGGTATTGTAAAGAGACAAATTGATACTTGACACTAAGGAGAGAGATCTATCTTAAAGTGGAATGGTCAGCCTTGAGAGGCAGGCAATGTGTTTCCTCTGACTTAATGTCTCTCTTATCTTATCATATCCAATTAGCTGCCAATTCCTTTCAATATGACCTTTATAACATATCTTGCATATAACATCTTCTCTCCAATACTGCTACTTTCTTGGTGCAGACTCTCATCATCTGAACTATTGCACTAATCTTCTGATTAGTCTCCTTACTGCAAATGTCTTCAATCCATCCTTCACTCAGTTGTCAAAGTGCTTTTTCCAAAAATGTAAATTTCATCATATTATTTGCCCCCGTATTCAATAAAATTCAATGATTTCCTCTTCCCTCCAGGATTAAAAATAAAATCCTCTATTTGGCTTTTAAAGTCCTTCAGAATTGACTCCTTCCTTTTCCAAAATTTTTACACTTATCCTTTTCTCATAATCTTGCTATTCCTCACATCAGATACTCTAGCTGGGATAAATTTCATTGGCTGTTCCTTCTCATCACTGCTTTCTGGATTCTTTGCCTTACCTCAAGTACCACCTAAAATTCTACCTTCTATGAGAATCCTTTCCTGATCTCCTTTACTTCCCTTAGAGATTATCTCACGTTTATTCACTATAAATCTTGTTTCTGCATAGATGTTTGCATTGTGACTTCTCCATTGTGCTTAGAGGCATGAACTAATTATTCCTTCATTTCTTTATATGTATTCCCTGGCTTACTTTAGAAATAGATACACAGTAGGTATTTAGTAAATATTTGTTGTCTTGATCTGACATCAAACTAAGGCTGATTTTTGCAGCAATTCCTCAGGCATGGATTAGATATCACTAAGCAAAGATAGATCTTTCAATTTTAAAATTATAGGAATCTGCAAAACTTACTCGATGGGTGTTATTGGTGCTTTGTTTATCTTCTCAGTAGTAGCTATTTTTTCCTCATTGTAAGTTTCTGATGCCTACTTAGCTCTTTTCCCACATGATAATAAATTACCTACCCTGAGCATTACATATCATTTTCACTCTTTTTCTGATATACCAGGTGACCAAGACAGAATTTTTTATTTGTATCAGCAAAATGAAAATTAAACTTCAATTTTAAAATTGAATTTTTGTTAAGTTGAGAGTGGATAAATATCAAGGTTAATAGGTTAAAACTGCACTGAAACTTTTGGAAATTATATACCTACTCTGTGGATACCCATATGCATATATGAGTGTGGGCATTTTCTTTTATGAAGTTTTTAGAAATCAGTTCAGTTCTATAATGCAAAGAAGATTTGTCTGTGCTGGAATAACATGTGTGCAGAGCTGTATTACTATATGTTGCAAACTGAATGTACTGGTAACTATTAGCACAGTTTACATTCTGTATTAAATGTGAGCAAAATACTTGATAATATGTGGAGGTCAATATTCATACTAGAATCACACAGATTCAAGGATCAAATTATGCTTTCTGTGCCTGAACGTACTAAGTGTCTGAATATATCCTATAAGGAAAGGTTGTGATTCTCACGGCAGCAGTGACCCAAGTAGCATAGATAATTAAAATCCTCAGATGATAGAAAACCCTCATGGCTGTCATTCGTTCGTGGCCTTCCCCAGGGACATTTTTTAAACTGGAGTTGCAAATCAGTAGTGAAATTGCCTTTCTTAAGTCCTCTCTTCTTTAATTTCCCCTGCTTAGCCTCTGGAGAAGATGTTAAAGAGGAGTGAAATAGCAAGCATTCAGGAAGGAGAAAGAAAGAAGGAGATAGAGCCTTTTGGATAATTCATAAACTGATAATCAGTCCTTGAATAATCAGGAGTTCACAGTAAGCATCTATCTATAAGTATTTAAAAGTAGGATTTGTGCCATTTATTTAAAACAGAAATCAGGAACATTCTTATTTTCATTACATTTTAGCCAACAGTATCATGGCTTTGCAATTTTAGGTAATGAAAGCTACAACACTGAAACTTTCCTCATCTCTGGTCTGACAGCTCTTTCTCTTAATGTGATTTTTAGTGAATGGCCTTAGTCACAGATAATTGGATCTTCACCTGTTGTGTGGAAACACCTATATAGACAATATGATTTTATTCCTAATGAGAATGGCATAACATAATGATTTGGAGAAATCCTTTAATGATTTGCAAAGAAATGCTCCTATGATTCAGTAGCAACTAAGCTACCTTAGGTTTCAAATTAAATATTTCCTACCTCCCCCTTCTAGAGATGGTCTCTTCCTTGGATTTTCATGATGTTTTTCTACAAATTTCCAGACCCTTCTTATTATTTACTTTTTGCTTCATCATTTGCTCCCACTCTTCAAATGTAGATGAAAGCCTGCACTCTGTCCTGTCATTTTCTCTTTTTTTCATACTGTTTTTCCTTATATGCTTCATGAATTCAATGATCATTTCCATTTCGATGTCTCTCAAGTGTATTCAGTTATAATCTTTCCCTGAATCTCAGTTCTTCCAATTGTCTTCTAGACCTCTCTTTGTGCATTTTACTGAAGCACATATGAACTCATCATTTATCCAATCCTAAAATTGCCCTTCCTCTAATTGTTTTTTGTTTTTTGCAAAGCAATGGGGTTATGTGCTTTGCTCAAAGTCACATAACTAGGTAATCATTAAGTATCTGAGACCAGGTTTGAAATAATGTCCTCTTGACTCCAAGGCCAGTGCTCTATCATCTGAGCCACCCAGCTGCCCCCTCTAATTGTTTTTAAAGTACCTCCAATCTCCCAGTCAGCCAGGCTTAAAATCTCAGTCAGATGCCAAATATTTCCAATTCTAACACCATACTATTTCTATAACATCTGTCTCTTTAGCTTTGCTCACATTGTTATTGCTCTGGTTCAGGCCTGGTATTTAAAACCATCACAGCCTCATGTCACCAACCTTTCTAGTTTTCTTTCATCATTCCTTTTTTCATTAACCAATCTTTGGTCCAGTCACACTTAATTGCTTGCTCTTTTTCATATGCAAATACTCTTTTCCTGCTTCCACATTTTCTACAAATATTACCCCATTTTGGGAAAGAATGGGAGTAATCTTAGTTTCTAAAATTATCTATGTGGTCACCTAGCAGAATTATGGAAGAATTGAGATACATAATAGGAAAATAAGTAAGAACGAGAAAAGGTTTAAGACATGAGACCTTTTCCTCAGTTGTAATTTTTCCTCCCTTCCTTCTTGTAAAAACCTTAGCTTCCTTCAAAGAGGCTTAATGAGGCCTCTTCTGATTTCCCTCCCTTCCCTCTAGTTAATAGTATTCCCTATGCATGAAATTGTTGCATTATATCACATGGAAGTTATGTTAACTTATATGTTTTTTTGTTGTATCTTCCTTCAATAGATGATTTCGTTTCTATAAATTGTATCCTTGGAGGTAGAATCATGCAATATGGGTGCATATATAATGTGTAGATATGTAATACTAATAAATCATATTGCTACCCCAATCTTTGGGATACTTTGTTCCATAATGCATATTCTATGTATATGCATATATATAATGTATACATACATGTGTACATTGGTCCACTTAATACATGTTATGTAATATACCTATTGTATGTGTATGTTTACTCATCCACACATGTGCAGGTATAAAAAAACATATATAGATTGATCCTATCTCCAGTAATACATAAATATATACTAGTATTTACATGTATAAATACATACATACAAACATATGTATGTGTTTGTATATAAATAGATACACATGTATAATGAGAGAACTGATTTTTAGGGGTTTGGTCTTTAGTTTGTTGTTGTGGTTGTATAATTGTACTCAGTTACGTACAATTCTTCATTACCATACATCTTTGGTTTTCTAGGCAAATATCCTGGAGTGATGTGTCATTTTCTTCTCCAGTTCATTTTACAGATGAGGAAACTGAGACTTGCCTAGGGTTAAGTTACTACATAGTTAGTAAGCGTCTGAGCCCAGATTTGAACTCAGGAAGATGATTCTTCCTGACTGCAGGTCATTTATCCATTGTGCCACCCAGCCACCCCATGCCTTTCTTGGCAGTTTATAGAGATCTTGCATCCAATAGATGGAGGCAATAGTGAGTTTATTTCTGGGCATGTATAGTTTGATAAGGGAAACAGTTGGTACTCTGTGATGATAGGTTGTCTGAGGAACTGGAAGAAGTTATGATTCAAGAGTCATGGAGGTAGAAATAGGGTAACATTAAGGCATAGGATGCTCTCAAAGTCATTTTATACTTTTCTTTCCTGGTGGATGAGGGTGATTAGAAAGTATAGGAACTGCTAAGGGAACACATGATGCCTATGTTTCTTTTTATTTATTCCCTCTTGATGATAGGTAAATTATTATCTCCAGAAAGATGATTCTATCAAACAAAGCTAATAGAGCTACATTTAAGTTCAGTGGAGTGTCAGGGCAGAAGCCTATCAGCCTACTTTGTCCCTTCCAAGCAGTGTATTGACCTGTCATCAGAAATACTTTGTCCTGCAAGGAAACACTGATTCATCCCCTACTTCAATTTCCCCACCTATAAACTGAAGGGGCCATACTGTAGGACCTCTGAGATTCCTCATAGCTCAGTTATATGATACCATGACCAAATTTCACTACATACTCTTCATATATATGTATATATATGTATGTATACATATATGTATGTATATATACATGTGTATATGTATATTTATGATATTTGTTCATTGAATGCAAAGGAAGTATTATTTTTAATCCTAGTATTAGAAGTATATAATATAGTCCTTTTCATACAGTGGACACTTAATAAATGAAGACTTGAAAAAATCACAATAAACTGCAGATAAAACAGAATTGCAAGAGCTCAAAAGATACATGAAATGCACAAATTTAGAGACATTTTCATTCCAATTGTCCATATGGATTATTTGTGTCTAACCTGTGATAGTCTTCGACGATTGTATCAGCCTGATTAGCCACAGCTGGACATATTATACCTTGACCTGACATAGTGGTATCATTTTAGTTCTCTTCAAGCAAAAAAGGACAACAACCAAACAATATTTTGTGGTACAAGGAATGTGCTAGAACAAATTTTTAATGTGCTGGAAAAAATTCTTAAAATTTTAATATAAGTGTTCATATCTAGGAAGACATTACATAATACCAATCAATACTAATTAGTATTATTTTGTTAGCAGTCTAAATTTAAAAAGATGATGGAAAAATATTTGAAAAAAAGAGTCAATTTAAAGTATATTTTGCATAGGACTTTTTTTTTCAAGGAGCCGGTTATATCACCACCATGATACCAATAGTGAAATCATCTTCATCTCATAGAATAAAACACTGAAGGTTTTTGCTGAAAATTTATCTGTCATTAACATCTTAGTTTCTAAAATTATCTATGTGGTGACCTGGCAGAATTATGGAAGAATTTAGATACATTACAGGAAAATGAATAAGAACTAGAAAAGACATAAGACATGAGACCTTTTCCTCAATTGTAATTTTTCCCCTCTATCTCCTCTGAGGGACCACCAGTGCCTATGTCAATCTCGAATCTATGTGAGCTATGTAATATCTCTTCCCTTCCCCCTAAGTTTTTTGATCAGCTTGCACACTGAAGTCTAGATATTTTCCAGAACTTATCAAGGTATTTTTTTTTACTCAATAGGACACCTGGAAACCCAAATGCAAGTTTCATCTTTTTTTTTCCTTCTTTTTTTTTCATTTATTGCTTCCTGTTAAGTTCCTTGTTCATGCAAGTACCCTGTAAAATATTCTTTGTGCATAACTAATATGGAAATATGCTTAACATAGATATATGAGTATAACCTACATTAGATTATTTGCTGACAAGAGGAGTGGGGAAAGATGGAAGGGAAGGAGGAAAAAATGGAACTCAAAATCCTGTAAAAAATAAATACCAAAAACTATCTTTACATGTAATTGGAAAAATTATATAAAAATTATTCTTTGTGAATGCTTCTACCATCCATCTAATAAATGAGATCAAAGAAAGAAAAGAAAAAAATTTCTGCTTGCTCTCCCTATTTTCACTGTATTTGAGTCATAGAGTTTTTCCTGAATCATTTTGAGAGCTAAGGAGTTAATAAAGCATTGCATGCAGTAAGAGGAGCTGCAGATAGAAGATACCATTTTCAGATTCAACCTCTTTCTGGTCATTTATCTTGGGGCAAGCCAAATGCTTCCATTTCTTTATCTGTTAAATAGAGATAAGATGACTTCCCAGCCACTCAACTTCCTCACTGGCAAGAAGGACTTTGAGTTCTCTAAGGAAAAAAATGATCTCATTATGTAAAATAAAAATTAAAATGAAATGCAGGGCTACCTGAGGAAGAAATCTTCTTGGAACAAAAATTTCCTTTATTGTAAACTATATCAAAAAAGAAATTCATAAATCATACAAAATCGTGTTGGGTGACTAGTTATAAACATGTTTAGCTTAACAGAACAAAACTACTCCTGAATTTCTTCTATTAATGAAAAAACTAGTTATAGCAACAATTAATAAAAATGATAATGTTGTTGAGTCTTTTCAGTAGTGTCTAATTCTTTATGACCCCATTTGGGGTTTTCTTGGCAAAGATACTGGAGTGGTTAACCATTTCCTGGTGGATAGAGCACCAACCCTAGAGTTATGTGGACCTGATTTCAAATCTAGCCTCAGATACTTAAAACTAACTAGCTGCATGACTTTGGGCAAATCATTTAATCCAGATTGTCTTGCATCTAGATCCATCTCCAGTTGTCCTCATTCATCTCAGACCACTGGACTCAGATGCTTCTGGGTGAAAAAAGTGAACACCCCTCACTAAAATTCAATTTATGTACTTGTCATGGTATTCCCTCCCTGATGTCATGGTCACGAATGAAGAACATACAACAAAATGAAGAATGGTGCAAGCAAGGTTAAAAGATATATCCATGGTCACACAGCTAGTAAATATCTGAGGCTGGATTTGAACTCAGATACTCTTGATTCTAGCCCTTGGTGCTCTTTGCACTGGATGACCTAGCCATCCTAATAAAAATAGTATTTACATATTCTTTTAGTGTTTGCAACAGACTTTTCAAACTTTTCATTTGATCCTTACTACAACCCTGAGAGGTGGGTGCTATTATTATCTCTATTTTTGTAGAAGGGAAACTGAAGCAAAAAGAGATTAAATGACTTACCCAGAGTCACACAATAAATGTGCCTGGTTTTAAACTCAGGTCTTCCTGAGTTCAACTTCTTTCTGTTATGACACCTAGCTACCTAATATTTTGTCAATACATATAACTGCATATAAATAAGATAGCCCCTGGGCAAGCCTGTAACATCCCATAAATGATTATTTTTTTCTTTATTATTCCTGGTCTTTCTTTTCCTTGCTATTCTATTCATTTTTTTAGTGATCTTCTACTCATTAACTCTTTCATATAAACAACATAAATAGAAGTATTTATAGAATAATTTTACATATCATATATTTATTTGTGTCTAATGATAGCTGTCTCTGGCATGGAGGAAAAAAAGGGAAAAATTTACATTATAATTTTTTTGTAAGGAATAGCAAGTACTATATGGCAGATTTTCATTTTCATGTGCATTAATTTTTTTTAAATTGTGTTATGTTATGAAAATGCTTACTTTTTCCATAAATTAAAAATTAGATGAATTTTTTTTAAAAATAAAGGATATTAACTTACTCATAGCTACTGAATGGACCTTCAGAAAGCTAAGGGAATTCCAGGAAACAATAAATGAAAAGGAGGTAGGAATGGAAGATTTGAAAATGGAAAGATCAGGCATCTAACCAAGCTTCGAACGTAAACCTGATTTTATTTATTTTTTTTTACTGTGACTAGTTGAGTGAAAAAAAGTAAAAGTGATAGTTCTTGGTTTCTTCTTCATAGGTGGTCCATTCTGGTAAATGGTTTGGAAGACATTGCAAAAACCTTAATTCCAAGAGCCACGTAGATTTTGCAAAGCACATGACTTCATTACCAGACTTCTTCCAGAACTTGGAGTTTTAACCTAACTCTTGAACTCTCACCTGCTAAACCAATCTATGTTCTATCCCCTAGATGAACTCATTCCCATATGTATATTTTGTGTTTCCTGGAATGTTTTATTCATTTAATTTTTTTAGCATTTCAATTTATTATTTATAATAATATTTTATTTAAATTTTGGGTTCCAAATTCTCTCCCTCCCACAACAACTGAGAAGGCAAAAAAATATAATATCAATCGTGCATATGAAATTATGCAAGACATATTTCCATATTAGTCATATTGCATAATAAATAAGAAAGATTAAGTGGGAAAATTATACTGAAATTTGCACTCAGAATTCATCAATTGTCTCTCCAGAGATGGATATCAGTTTTCATTGGGTCTTGGATCACTGAATTTTCTGATTAGAGTAGCCAAATATTTCACAATTGATCATTACATTTGATCCTCACAGTAACATTGCTATTACTTTGTACAATGATATCTCAGTTCTCACTTCACTTTGGATGTTTATATAGCTCTTGTCATGTTTTTTTCTGAAACCCATCCCTCCTTTTTGGCTCTTGAATTATAGTGATGTTTGTCACCTACTATTTTTTAAAGTTTTTAAAAAATTTTTATCTAAGGCAATGGGGTTAAGTGACTTGCCAAAGTCACACAGCCAGACAATTATAAAGTATCTGAGGCCACATTTGAACTCAGGTACTTCAGACTCCAGGACCAGTGCTCTATCCACTGCCCCACCTGGCTGATCTGTCACCTACTATTAACCAAAATGGACCCTGATGGCTCTTCACTCTTCCTGGGAAGTTCCTTTCTGAACCTTTTTTCTGACAGTTTTCTGCCTGCCACAGCCCTCTTTGAGTTCAGACTCCATTCTGTCATGACTCCCTCCCATTTTTTCCTATTCCTCTCCTCCTCTTACTTGTCCCTGTTAGAATTGGCCACATTTCATCTTTTCTGGACTCATCCTCTGCCGTTCCAGCCTCAACCAGTCCTCAAGTCCATTACTTTCAATAAAATCAGTACAGAACCTCTCCTGAAAAGTTTTTATAGCACATTAGTACTCCATTATAATCATTCTCCACAACTTAATCAATCATTTTGAAATTGATGAATTAGACTCTCAATTTCTAAATTTATGTCAAAATAAAAAAGATGCTATAAATATTTTTGTATATATGGGTTCTTTTCTTTTTTCATATGATTTCTTTGAGTTACAGACTTAATTGTTGTATTTTGGGGTTAAATTTTTATGCACAATGTTGCAGCTCTTTGAGCATAGTTCTCCAATTGGTCAATTGATCATTAAAACAGTTGGACCATGAGGCAGCTAGGTGGAGGAGTGGATAGAACACTGGTCAGGAATACCTGAGTTCAAATCTGACCACAGACACCTAATAATTACCTAGCTGTGTGGCCTTAGGCAAGTCACTTAGCCCCATCTGTCTTGCAAAAACCAAAAAAAAAAAAAAAAAACAGTTGGACCAGTTCCCTACTCTACCAACAATTTATTAGTTTACCTATTTTCCCCTCATTCCACTTCTGGTCAAGATGGTAGAAAGAAGACAAGCACAGTTCTAACGCCTCCTGATCTTACCGCATCTATGATATAGAACAAACCTCTTAACAGAAATTTGATTAAGAAAACCCAGAAAGAAAAGCCAAGAGAAAGAACATCCACCCTAGGATTTGTCTTCCACCATTGTGGGTGAGTCCGGGTGCAGGGGGCGGATCAGCCTCAGATCAGCCTAATTAGCAGTGGGGTTGCAGCCCTGGAGCCTGAGGGCCAGAGAGCTGGACCTGCTTGATCAGCGACTGGGCTAAACCAAGGGGGCTTGAGTCAACTAGAGAGCAGAAGCATTGGTGCTGAAGTTGGTGTTGACCCTCTGGAGCTTGCTGACAGGGCTGGGGCGGGGGAGAGTTCCACTGCAGGAGAACTGCTGACATCATCCCTGGGCTCCTCTGGTCTGAGTCTACACCTCCATTATGGCTGAAACCTCTTCCCAGGACAAATACAGTTACAGACCTGCCCCAGGCACAGGGGGGTGAGCAGAAGAAGCAGCTCAACTGCCAATAGGGAGAGGGATGACCTCACCCCAGGGTAAAGTCCACCATTAACTGAAGACAAAAGTATCTAAGAGCTTCAATCACTCCCTCCAGCCCAAGGGAGAGGGCCTCAATCAAGGTCACAGACACTCTAGAGAAAGCAACCAGCACCCCTACTGACTAGCTGGAGATATTACACTCAGTTAACAAGTCCTCTAGCACCCCCTACTGGACAGCTGGAGTTGTTGCACTCAGTGAGTAAAGCCTCTAGGGATCCCAACACCAAACCTCTGTGAACCAGCCCCTCCCCAACTGAAGGTCTTAGCAAAATGAAGAAAGATCAGCAGAAAGGTGGATTCATAGAAAAATTCATGGAAAGAAAAGACCCTAACTCAGAGAGACCCAAAACCTTTGAGGAGAATATGATCTGGTTTCCAGCACAGAAAAACTTCCTTAAAGAAATAAGGAAGAGGTTTAAAAATCAATTGAAAAATTTGGGAAAAGAAACCCCAAGAGAGGATTAACGCCTTGCAAGAAAACAAATCATTGGAAAATCCAATTGGACAAATGCAAAATGAGAATAATTCTCTCAGCTCATCAATTGGGCAAATGTAAAAAGAAAATAATTCTCTCAAAAACTCAATTGGTCAAATAGAAAGCTCTTTCAAAAATAGAATTGACCAATTGGAAAAGAAGTTGCAAAAGGTAAATGAAGAAAACTACTCTCTAAAAAAATAGAATGGAGTCTGAGGAAACTAATGATTTTATGAGACAGCAAGAGCCTGTTAAACAAAACCAAAAAATAGGAAAAAAAATGGAAGAAAATGTAAGATACCTCATCAGCAAAACCACTGACCTCAAGAATAGATTGAGGAGGGTCAATGAGAGAATTACTGGACTACCTGAAAACATTGAATGTGGGGGTCCAACCTCCAAGGGCTCCTTGGAACTTGACAGGAGGGATAGAGTTGGCAAAATGAGTTGAGTAAACAAGTGGGTAAAGGCAGGAGCGGGTTGACTGACTGTCAGCTGCTTGGATTTATTTTTATAGTTTCAGAATCATTTCCTTGGTTACAAGGGTGTACAATTTTCATCATCAATCATATAGTTCATATGGTTACAAGTTTTAATCATGTGATTACAAGTTTAAGTAATAATCATATAGTTAATTGATTTCTTATCCCTACTCAGACCATGATGATCTTAACCTTTCTGTTACCTTATTTATTACTACATTGCATAATTGTTAATTCATTTAAAGTTATTAATTAAACAATTCTTTTAATGGAAAGTTTTTTATATTTTTTGTGTAAGTAATGTTTTTTCCTTACACTTCCTTAACAATCTGTAATGCAGGTCTTTATGCTTGTCCACCCATCCGTTAACTCTTACAACAACCAATTTTTCCTTCAGGCCTTGTTGGTAGAAGCCACAGTTTCTGTGACTTTTTTATTCTTTCCCATGAAACTAAGGCTGCTGGAGTTCACATATCAATCAGCTGTACTAACTATTTTCTCACCATCTTTTTCATATATTCCTGTGTATGGTAAAGGGAGCAAAACTATTAATTTCCCTGGAATTCTATCTGATCCATCTTGTATCTGTTTTCCCTGTATATATTCTGACATCTCCTTGGAATTCCCAGTGTTGGGATTCCCAGAGATTTCATAATGTTGAAGCCATTTGTATGCCCCAGAGAGAGAGGCAATCCTGTTGAATTTGGACAGAGTTTACAATCTGTTTTATTCAAGTAATTTTTCTGAAATCCTTCCTTTATAGTCATTCCAGTATTAGGGTGAGTAAATATTGTAATCAATAATAAAACTATAAATATTGGTATGCATGAAATACATATATATATATATATATATATATATATATATATATATATATATTGAAGAAGGAAATATTGTTCATTCCAGCAGTGTGACTGCCTTGAGTCTTCTTGCTGCGAATGTGTCAAACAGCTTAGAGACCCTGGCTCCCAACAATTGAAGAAGAAAAAAAGCCTGGACTTAATATTACAATATCTAGTAATGGACAATTGTCCTGATATGGAACCATAGGGCAAAGTAATTATTGAAAGAATACATCAATCCCCTCTAGAAAGAGATCTTAAAATGAAAACACCAGGGAATGGTGTGTCCAAATTCCAGAACTATCAGATAAAAGAGAAATTCCTGCAAGCAGCCAGAAAGAAACAATTTAAATACCAAGGAGCAAAGTAAGGATTATACAGGACCTGGCTGCATCTATATTAAGGGATTGATGGGCCTGGAATGAGATATTCTGAAGAACAAGGGAGCTTGGAATGCAGGCAAGAATTCACTATCCTACAAATCTGAACCTTCTTTTTCAGGGGAAAAGATGGACATTTAATGAAATGGAAGAATTCCAAAAATTCCTGATGCTAAATAGAAAATTTGGACATCAACCAGGAGATTCAAGAGATACATGAAAAGGTCAAAAGCGGGGTGGGGGGGGGAGAAAAAACTGCCATCCAATAAGATGAAACTGGCTATATCCTAGAATAGGGAAAAGATTCTCATAACTCTTGAGAATTGTAACTTTAACAGAGAGAATATACCTAGCCAGAAGTGATGAACACTCATGACTTATCCATGAGACTGCTATCCAATGGGATGAAAATGGCTATAACCCTATTTGGGAGAAAGACTCTAATAACTCTCAAGAACTGTAACTATTAGATAGGATATACTTAGCTAGAAGTGATGTATACTCAGAATTTTCTATGATTCAGATAGAATGATTTAAAAACACTTCCTCCTTAAAAAAAGGGAACAAGTAAGAGACAGAAGGAGGGAGAGGACTGAATGGGGTATTTGTCATTACATTAAGAGGCATAAAAGACCTATGGTAATAGAGGGCAAGAAGGGAGGAGATGAGAAACACCTGAATATTCCTTTCATAAGACTTGGTTTATAGTTAACTTATACACATACTCAGTTAACTTAAAAAATATCTTACCTTTCAAATACTAAAAGGGGAAAAGGTGGGGAGACAGGCAGGGAGGGGAAGAAAAAAAGGGGAACTAACAGATCAACTTTTCTATATCAAAGTAACCTCAGAAAAAATAAAATACCTGGGAGTCTATTTGCCAAAGCAAACTCAGAAACTTTTTGAAAACAATTATAAAACACTTCTCACACAAATTAAAGCAGATTTAAATAACTGGGCAAACATCAACTGCTCATGGATAGGTAGAGCTAATATAATAAAAATGACAATTCTACCAAAACTAAATTACCTGTTTAGTGCCCTACCAATCAAAATTCCAAAAAAAATACTTTAATGAGTTAGAAAAAGTCATAAGTAAATTCATATGGAGAAATAAGAACTCAAGAATTTCCAGGGACTTAATGAAAAAAAAGTGCAAAAGAAGGTGGCTTAGCCCTACCTGATCTAAAATTATATTATAAAGCATCAGTCATCAAAACTGACTAAGAAATAGAGTGGTGGACCAGTGCAATAGACTAGGTGCAATAGCAGTAAACAATTATAGTAATCTGCCTTTTGATAAACCCATAAAAACTCTCTCTTTGATAAAAATGGCTGGCAAAATTGGAAGTTAGTATGTAAGAAACTTAGATTAGATCAACATCTCACACCCTATACCAAGATAAGATCCAAAGGGATACAGCATTTAGACATAAAAAACAATAATATAAGTAAACTAGAAGATCAAGGGCTAGTTTACCTGTCAGATCTATGGAAAGGGAAGCAGTTTATGACTAAGGAAGAGATAGAGAACATCACTAAAACCAAACTAGATTATTTTGATTACGTTAAATTAAAAAACTTTTACACAGACAAAACCACTGTAAGCAAGATCAAAAGAAATGCAGTAAACTGGGAAACAATCTTTACAACTAATATTTCTGACAAAGGACTCATTTCTAAAATATACAGAGAACTGAGTCAAATTTTAAAAAAAGCTATTCCCTGATTGACAAATGGCCAAAGGATATGCAAAGGAAAATTTACAGATGAGGAGATCTAAGCAATCTATAGTCATATGAAAAATTGTTCTAAATCATTACTTATTAGAGAAATGCAAATTAAAGCTTATCTGAGGTACCACCTCATACCTCTAATACTGGTCAATATGACCAGAAGGGATAGTGATAATTGATGGAGGAGTTGTGGGAAATCTGGGACCTTATTGCATTGTTGGTGGAGTTGTGAACTCATCCAACCTTTCTGGAGAGAAATTTGGAACTACGCCCAAAGGGCAAAAGATGTGCATGCCCTTTGATCCTATACCACTGTTGGGTCTATACCTGGAAGAGTTGATGAAAAAAAGGGTAAAAACAGCTCTTGTACAGTTACATACAGCAGCCCTGTTTGTGGTGGCAAAGAACTGGAAATCAAGTAAATGTCCTTCAAGTGGGGAATGGCTTAGCAAACTGTGGTATATGTATGTCATGGAACACTATTGTTCTGTTGGAAACCAGGAGGGATGGGAATTCAGGGAAGCCTGAAGGGATTTGCATAAAGTGATAATGAGTGAGATGAGCAGAATCAGGAAAACACTATTCACCCTAACAGCAACCTGGGGACAATGATCAACCTCAATGGACTTGCTAATTCCTTTAGTGCAACAATCAGGGACAATTTGGGGCTCTCTGCAATGGAGAATACCATCTTATATCCAGAGAAAGAACCATGGAGTTTGAACAAAGACCAAGAACTATTACCTTTAATTTAGGAAAAACACCTGATATCGTATTGTCTGATCTTGCAATCTCTTGTGCTTTGTGTTTCTTCCTTAAGGATATGATTTCTCTCTCATCACATTCAATTTGGATCAATGTGTGGCATGGAAACAATGTGGATACTGATTGGTTGTCTTCTGTGGGGGGTAGCGGAAGGGAAGTGGGATGGGGAAAGAATTGTGGGGCTCAAAATAAGTAAAATATTTATAAAAAAATATTTCCCTCATCCCTTTAATAGTTATTTCTTGATAGATGTGATTTGTATGGTACCTCAGAGTTGTTTTACTTGGAATTTCTCTAATTGATAGAACTTTTGATTTATTCTCTAGTTGATTCAGAACTTTTTTATATGACTATAGATAGTTTATTTTTCTTCTGAGAACTACCTTTTAATACTTTTGACTATTTATTAATTGAGAAATCACTCTTATGTTTTGTAAAGATGACCCAGTCCCATAATCAATACATTTTTGAGAACTGAAGTTTTTTCAGAGAAACTTGCTGTAAAATTTTTTGATATTACTTCATTGCCTATGATGATTTTTAGCGTAATTCATTTTCCTGATTATATCTTTTAAGTGTGTCTCTTTTTGCTTTTCCTTTATCTAAGATCATGTTTGCTACCCTTATCTTTTTTTTTACTTCAACTAAAGCATATTAAATTCTGTCCAGCCTTTTATTTTAACTCTTTGGGTCTTTCTGTTTCAATTGTTTCTCTTATAAAAATAAATGTTGGATACTAGTTTCTAATTCATTCAATTTATCTGCTAGAATTATGAGTATGAACTCATCCCATTCACATTCAGCTATGGTTACTAGCTATATTTCCCTTCATCCCACTTTTCTCCCCACCTCCTGTCTCTCTTTATCCCATTCCTTCTTAAAAGTCCATTTTGCTTCTAAACATTGCCTTCCTTAATCCTCCCTCTTTTTTGTCATCTTTTCCCCTTTCCCCTTTTCCCTTTTCTTTCTTATTTCCTATTAAGCAAGCTATGTTTCTATGAATATTTTATTGTGAATACATATTCTTTCCTCTTTGAACCAATTCTGATGAGAATGAGGATAAGTATTACCTGCCACTTCTCTCTATTGTAGAAGTTATTCCTTATGTGCTGCTTTTTTTATGAGTAAATTTCCCCCATTTTCCCTCTCCCTTCTTCCTTTTCCCAGGACATCCCATTTTCTCATTCCTATATTTGTTTACAGATCATTCCAACATAATCGACATAGCCATGCCCTCTGTCTATGTGAACTCCTTTTAACTCCCTTAATAAAGACACAGCTATTAGGAGTTACATGTATCATTTTTCCCATAGAGAAATACAAACATTTTTAACTTTATTCAATTCCGTATATTTACTTTTTCATGTTTACTTTTTTATTTCTCTATTGAGTTTTCTGTTTGAACATCAAATTTTCTATTCAGTTCTGATGCTTAGAGCTTGGTCAGGCATAAAAGATGCCAAAGTAATACACTGTATCCCAGGCCATAACCAGTCATGCTATTTTTTGTCTTACCATTAGACTTTCATGAATCTGGTAGTGAGGTTGATGACTCTGTAGGTCTGCCTCACTTAAATATAATTCATCCAGATGTCAAGACATCGACCTATTATGTCATTGATTCTGTTTGAAAATGAAGAATAAACAACATTCTTAGTTGTAATCCTATATCCTTTTTGTTCCTGATTATATTCTAAATCGTTCATTCCATTAGGATGATGCTAAAGCTTCTTTTATTCAGATTATGGTTCCATGATTGATTTTCTTCTGACTGCTTGAAATATTTTCTCTTTAATCAAGGATCATTTTAATTTGTCTCTAAAATTCCTGGGAATTTTCATTTTGAGAACTTTTTACCAGGAGATGATCAGTAGAATCTTTCTATTTTGTCCTTTGTATCCAAGAGATTAGAGCAATTTTTCTTGACAATTTCTTGAAATGTGATGCCTAGACTTTTTCTTTGAACATGACTTTCAAATAGAATATTAATTCCTTTTTTTTAGTTGTTTTTTTTTTTGCAAGGCAATGGGGTAAGTGGCTTGCCCAAGGCCACACAGCTAGGTAATTATTAAGTGTCTGAGGCCGGATTTGAACTCAGGTACTCCTGACTCCAGGGCTGGTGCTCTATCCACAGTGCCACCTGGCTGCCCCTATTTTATTGTTTTCTAAGAAGGCATTGCCTTTTACTTGTACAATTCAAGTTTTTTTTTAGGAATTATTTTCATTAGTGAGATTTTGTGGCTCTTTTTTTTTCCATTTTGACAATTCTGCTTTTTAAAATTTTTTTCTTAATTATTTATTTATTCTTAATTTGTACAAATAATGTTTTTTATACATTACTAAAATATTCTTGTTTAAGAGTAAACATAATACCCCCTCCCCTCCAAAAAATATTGACCCGCATGAGCGATAAAGTAAAGGGGAGAGAAAAAATTAAAATAATAATAAAATAATAATAATAATCATAGTAGATATGGCCAGGTGGCGCAGTGGATGGAGCACTAACCCTGGAGCCAGGAGTACCTGAGCCCAAATCTAGCCCCAGACACCCAACAATCACCCAGTTGTGTGACCCCGTGCAAGCCACCTCAACCCCATTGCCCTACAAAAAAGACCCAAAATAAAATAGAATAGTAATAATAATAATAGTAGGGGTGGCTGGGTGTCAGACAGATCACTTGCCCTTGAGTCAGGAGCACCCACATCCAAATTCGGCCTCAGACACCCAACAATCACCCAGCTGCGTGGTCCCAGGCAGGCTACCCAGCCCTATTGGCCCTGCAACTTGCCCCCCAAAAATAATAATAATAATAATAATAAATGTGCTTCAGTCTGTGTTCCAACACCACCAGCTCTTTAATGGGTGGATTCTTTATGATAAGTCCATCACAAAAGTTACTTCCATATTTTTCCACCATTGCAATTGCTGATCACAACTCCCTCCATCCATAATTCTCTACTGCCACGAACTTTATTTTCTCTCTCCTTTCACTGTGTCTCTGCTGTAGGGTAGCTGATTGGAGCAGCAGACAGATCCCTGGTGCTGGGATCAAGAGACGCTGAGCCCACACACTACCACTTAGGCCCAGCATCCACCCAGCTCTATGGTCCCAGAGAGGCCATCTACTCCCGTCCCCTTGTAGAAAGTAAAAAAGAAAATGTGTTATATCTAACCACTCTGCCCCCATGGTCCATCCTCTCCTCCATCACTCACATTTCCCCCTTCCTCCTGTCCCCCTTCCACTCCTTCTTACTCCAGATGTCTATACCCCATTGAATATATATGCTGTTTCCTCTCCTAGCCCGCTCTGATGAGAGCAAAGATTCCCTAATTCCCCCTTGCCTTCCCCCCTTCCATATCATTGCAATAATTCATTGTAATAAAGAAAAATCTTATTATATGAGATATCGTAGCCTATTCCTCCTCTCCTTTTTTCTTTCTCCCATTACATTTCCCTTTTATCTATTGACTCCAGTTTTACACCACAATATATCTTCAAATTCAGTTTTCTCCTGTGCTTCATCTATAAAAGCTCCTTCTACCTGTTCTATTAAATGGGAAGGTTCACATGAACCAGGGGAATTTCAAATGTTCCTGTATTCTCAGTATCATTTTTCTATAGAGGAATACATGTAGTTCATCATCATTAAGTTCCCTCATATTTTCCCCTTCTCCTCCACTCTCTATGCTTTACCTGAGTCCTGTATTTGAAGGTCAAACCTTCTGTTCAGCTCTGGCCATTCTAACAGGAACATTTGAAATTCCCCTGATTCATTGAAAGTCCATCTTTTTCCCTGGAAGAGGATGTTCAGTTTTGCTGGGTAGTTGATTCTCAGTTGCATTCTAAGCTCTTTTGCCTTCCAGAGTATTATATTCCAAGCCCTAGGAGCTTTTAATGTAGTTGCTACTAAGTCCTGTGTGATCCTGACTGCTGCTCCACGATATTTGAATTGGGTCCTTCTGGCTGCTTATAATATTTTCTCTTTGACTTGGGAGTTCTGGAACTTGGTTATAATATTCGTGATGTTTGTTTTTTGAATCTCTTTCTTGGAAAGATTGGTGGATTCTCTCCTTTTCTATTTTCCCCTCTGCTTCTAGGATATCAGGGCAATTTTTCTGTAATAATTCTTTGAAAATGATGTCAAGACTCTTTTCCTGGTCATGACTTTCAGGTATTCCAATAAGTTTGAAATTATCTTTGTTAAATCTGTTTTCTGTATCTGTTATTTTTTCAAAGAGATGTTTCACATTTTCTTCTAATTTTTCATTCTTTCAGTTTTGAAGTATTGAGTCCTGATTTCTCGGAAAATCAGCAATCTCCTTGAGTTCTATTCTTTGTCTGAAGGATTTGTTTTCCTCAGAGAGCTTTCTTATCTCTTTTTTCCATCTGGCCAATTCTGCTTTTTAAAGCATTCTTCTCCTCAATAACTTTTTGAACTGTTTTATCCATTTCATCTATGCTAATTTTCAACATGTTATTTTCTTCAGCATTTTTTTTTTGGATCTCCTTGACTAAGCTGCTGACTTCTTTTTCATGTTTTTCTTGCATCTTTCTCATTTCCTTTCCCAATTTTCCCTCTATCTCCCTCACTTGATTTTCAAAGGCTTTTTTTGAGCTCTGTCAGAGCCTGAGCTCAATTTCTGTTTTTCTTGGAGTCTTTAGATGCAGAAGCTTGTGCTTCCTCATCTTCAGACTGAGTGTTTTGATCTTTCTTGGGATCACAAGCAAAGTATTTCTCAACAGTGTTCCTCTTTTTTCTCTGCTTACTCATCTCTCCTACCTGTGCCTGGTTTTGGGTGCTTCCTGAGCTTTTGAGTATTATTGGGAAACCTCCCACAAGGTTCTCCGTGTGTGAGGCTCTGTCTTCCCTCCTTGTCTGTGAATGACCACAAGTGCACCCCTCTGCCATGGGGCTGAGGTGGGGGAATCCTGCTGTTCTATGTGGGGGCCTAGACAGTGATCAGGATCTGAATGCTGTCAGAACCCCAGTGTCCTGTTCCAGTGACAGAGGACAGAGCTCCTTAATCTCTGTCCATTCCCCTCCCTAGACTTAGCACTCATGCCCTGGGGGCTCTTGCTTACAGGCTTCTGCTTCAGGTTCCTGGATCTGGGCTGCCATGGCGTTGCTGTTCGCTGTGTGCCCTGAGGTCTGGGCTTCATGTGCTCACTCTGGCAGAGGTCCCCGTGCTGATCCCCCAAGTTGTGCTTGGTGCTCCCCTAGGTGTAGATCAGGCAACTGCCCTGGCTGCTGTGATCTGTGGCTCTTAGTGTCCTGGGGCTGCCTCCCAGAGGCTGAAGTTCCTTCCCTTTGGTGGGCCACCCCTCTGGTGGGCCACCCCTTTGACCTGTGGAGCCAAGCCTTTCTGGTCTTTTCCAGGTTACCTTGGGTTGGAGAAATACCTCACTGGATCCCTCTGTGGGTTCTGTTTCTTGAAAATGTAGTTAGAGTCCTTAGCTTATAAGTTTTGTTCAAGAGCACCTAAGAGATGGTCCCCTCTTATTGCCATCTTGGCTCTGCCCCCCAACATTCCCAATTCTGCTTTTTAAAGAGGTATTTTCTTGAGAATTTGTAAACTTATTTTTCTATATAGCAATTTGTGTTTTTTCTAAAGTTGTCTTAATTGGATGTTTGTGCTTCTTTTACTATTGGGCCAATTCTATTTTTAAAGTATGATTTTCTTTAGTGGTCATTTTTTGGTCTTTTTTTTTTTACCTTTTTTTAACCATCTTTTACCAAGTTGTCAATTCTCTTCTTGATTTTCTTGCATCACTCTAATTTCTTTTTCTAATTTGTCCTCTTTTCTTTTATCTCTTTAACTCTTGTAAGAATTCTTATTGGATTTGGGTTTAATTAGAATTATTATTTGAGGTTTTTTTGGTAGCTGTTTTTGCATTACTTACTTCTGCATTTTTGTCTTGGTCTTGGTCTTGGTCTTCTCTCCCATTAATAGAGGTTTTTAAGATCAAATTCTTGTTGTTTGCTAATTTTTTTCCAACCTATTTCTTGACTTTCAACTTTATGTTACAAGTCAATTTCTGCTTATATAGGGGAATAGGGTGGGAGGCAGAGAACTGCCCCAACCTTTAAGTTTTTATGTGTGTGCTATTTTCAGAGTGAGTTCTGGGGGATATGAAAATTTTTGGTCTTTTCAAGGTAATATAAACCTGGGAAAGATATTGTCACTGCTCTCCTGGTCTGTATCCTGGTCTTTATCCAGGATGGACCCCTAGTCTCTTGAAGCCATAACATAAGGGTTCCTATTTGCCTTGGACCTGGACCCAGAATTCCTTCTCCCTTATGTTTGACCACCAGCACTCTTTTCCACTCTAGAAATATAACCCAGAACTGCATATGGGCAGCAGAGTTGTCAACCAGTACTGCACACAAAGGGCTGTCTATAATATTTTTCTGACCAGTTGTCTCAACACCTTACTTTCTCTATGGTGAGAGCTCCCCAAAGCTTCTGTTTGTTGCCAACCACTATTGAGATTGCTACATATGTGGATTCCAGATAGACCTCTATATCAATATCACACAATTTTACTGATTACCTCTTTTATTGTGAGGTTTATCCCTCATTCTCAAAAAAGACCATGATATCTGGAAGGTGATGCCATGACAAGTATGTGAATTGAATTTGAGTTAACCTCAATTAGAAAGTTTCTGAAAATATATTTCATTGGAATACTTTTTCATTCACTTATTCATCAAAATGATTAACAAACCTGTAATGAAGTTCTGTCCCAATCTGCTCATTAAGCACTCCTCAATTTAGCTATTTTGTAATGTAAGAGTATTTTTGTTAAAAAATATTTATCACAAGATCTTTTGAATATTGGATATTTTTGAAGTATTAGAATTTTTAATATTTGAATATTGAATCTCTGCTACATTTAACATTATTCAACTTACAAAAATTGCTTTCCTTTCAAAGCTTGTCAGAAAGTATTCATTAAGTCAAAAGTTATAGCTGGGGTGGGAGGGCAGCTAGGTGGTGCAGCTAGGTGGTGCAGTGGATAGAGCACCAGCCCTGGAGTCAGGAGTACCTGAGTTCAAATCTGGCCTCAGACACTTAATAATTTCCTAGCTGTGTGACCTTGGGCAAGCCACTTAACACCATTGCCTTGGCAAAAAAAAACAACAACAAAAAAAAACCTAAATAAATAAAGTAAAAAAAGGTTCTGGAGTTGTAAGTTGTATACGTGTTTATAGGCAGCTTTCCACTTTAACAGATCAAAGTCTCACTATCAATTTCAAGTTGGTCTAATGCTAGTTCAAATCAGATCTCCTTCAATTTCTCTTGAATTTCCTATCTTTGGCTACCCATAATCATGCCTCAAAAAATTGGCCATCCAAAGCTCCTCTCCCTGATTTTGGTACAAGTCTTCCCCAGGCCTGCTTATTTTCCATACTTCCCAAACTCAGAGCATGTCCATAGCTGTTCTTTCATTTATATAATAATCCCACAATTAATAGATACCCACCAGTTCATTACTGCAATCAAAAGTACTACCATGACTTTTCTTTCTACAATCTGTCAGAGGTAGAAGATGGGATAAGCATTGTCTAGAGAAAGGAGTATGAACACACATAATCCCCTTTTTAGTCCATTTTTTCTTGTAATTATTTAATAAAATGTATAGATTAATTCATGACTACACCAAGTATATTAGCATGCTTATCTTAGCATATTAGTATTGCAATTCCCACATTTACTGCCTCCATCTTTTGTCATATTTGTCAATTTGGTATGATGAAATGAATGGGCTCAAACAAACTTGGTCAACCAGCCAATAAAAATTTATTAAGCACTTACTATGTGCCAGACACTGTCAAGTGCTTAGAGAACAATAATAGTAAAATAGATGTATAAGAAATGTGTGGAAAGGATACTAACAAATTTGTATACTAGGGATACTCTTCAGAGAATCCTCATATAGTTCATTGAAGTACCAACATTTATTTGGTCATTGTTCAAACTGATGGACGTATTTTGCTTCCAATTATTGTCTACTACAAAGAAGGTTACATTAGTGTTCTGGCAAAATGGAGATTTCTTTCTTTTCAGTGACCTTCTTGGGTATATCTAGTAGTGGAAAACTTGAGCCAAAACATTTCAGTAATTTTATTTGCATAATTTAAAATTCCTTTTCAAAATGATTATTCTAATTCACCACTTCATTAACTACCCAGTACTGTGGCTATCTCCCCATAAGCTCTCCATCGGTGAATATTGCCACCTTTTGTCATCATTTCCAATGGGTGAAACTTCAGGTTGTTTTTAATTTCATTTTTTCAATTGGATATTAATAGCTCACAATTCTTTTGAGAACTTTTAGTTTATATTTAATTGACTTCATATAGTGGAATGACTTTTCCATTTGTATATGTGTCCAATATAATATGTAACACACACATATATACACATATATTTATATACATAGACAAAGTTTACACACATGATATATAGACATATATATGTGTGTGTGTGTGTATGTGTGCATGTGTATATAGTTAATATCTTATTTAACAAACTCTTATCATAACATTTTATATGGAGATATTTTCTCATTTTACTGCTTATGTCTTATCCTAAAATAAGAATATTCATTTTGGATAAGAAAAAACTTTTTAACTTTTGAAATCAAAGATATCAATTTTTCTTTTGTAATTACCTCTGTCTATTGACTGATTAAACATTGAATCTCTTACTGAAAAGATATGTGATCCACTTCTCTTCTTTTCTGAAATAATATTACCTTTAATATTAAGGCTACAAAATCATTTAAAATCTATTATGGAATATGTGTAAGATGTTGGTCTGTTTAATTTCTATTTTTTTATTAAGAAGGAAGTTCTTTCCTAAGTCATTCATTTTTTTGATTTATTGAACACTAAAATATTAATTTCTGTTTTTTATTATTAAACAATACCATGTAGTTTTGATGACTGTTGCTTTTTAACACTGCTTGAGGTGTAGAAGTGCTATTCTATTCTCTTTTTATCTTTATCTCTTTTCATTATTTTCTTTGATATTCTCTCTTTATTTCCAAATTAATTTCTTATTGTTTTATCAAATTTTATAATGAATTATTTTGTTCATTTGATTAATGGATCACTGAAATTATAAATTCTCTTTAGTAGTATTGTCATTTTTATTATATTAGAATAACTCAACCATAATTGCTGAATATTCATTAAGCTTTTTAAGTTATTTTTTATTTCTTTATGGAATATTTTGTAACTACAGCTATTCAATTATATTGTATGCTTTACTAAATTAGTTCCAAGATGTTTTATGTATTTTGAAGTAATTTGGAATGTAATTCCTCTTACTATTATTGCCTCTTGAATTTTATGATTATATAAGAATATTGTTGATTCTTGAAGGTTTATTTTGTAGTCTAAAATTTTGCTAAAATATTAATTGTAGCAGTTCATAGTTGCTGATTTTCTAGAATTTTATAAGCGAACCATCATAAAAATAAAGCATTGATAAATCCATCCCCTATGTAGCTATCTTTATACCTCTAAACTTTTTTCTCTTTTCTTATTGCTATTATTCCTCTTCCAGAACTATGTCATATCAGATTGGGAAGAGTGGGGTTTCTTTGTTTTATTCTTGTATTTCTGAAAGTCTATTATAAACCCATTTCATATGATATTTAATAATTTTGTGCTAAGAAATGTCCTTGTTTGCCTCTACCCTGTAGGATTTTAAGCAAGTATGAGTACTATACTTTTTCAAAGGCTTTATCCACATTTATTGAAATAATTATATGCTTTTGGATATTTTTCCTTTTTAATTTGATTGTATTGATTATTTTCCTGATGTTGAATTGTCCTTCTATAATTGCAACTTTGTCATGCTAAATACTTTTTTGAATGAATTATAAAAGTTTAATTGAATTTTATTTAAAATTTTTGAATCACTATTAATTAATGATATTGATCTATAGATCTCTTACTTTGTTTTATGCTTCCTTTCTGGTATAGACATTAGGACTACAATAGCCTAATAGAAGGAATCTAGCAGAATATCTTCCTTCTCAATTTTTGAAATAATTTGTGTTATATTGATAGTAATTGTTTTCAAAAGGTTTGATAGAATTCTCTTGTGAATAACGAAGACCCAGAAATTCATTCCAACTCCTAAAACCTGGTAGTTACTTTACAACTATTTCTATTTCTTATTCTGGTAAAGAATAATTTAAAACCTCTATTTGTTCATTTGGATATTTCATTTTAAAAATATAACAAATTTTTGTGTTCTCAATTTTGGTAACATATGATTGAAGAGGGATTTTATTCTGATTTTTTTCTGATTTCACTTTACTCTTTTGTTAATATGATAATCTCTTCTTTATCTAATCTTATCTTTAAAAATATTGGGTAGTTAAATATTTATTAAATTTATTAGTCTTTAAAGAACCAGATTTTAGTTTCAGTCATAATTTTCCAGAATTTTTGTTTCCATTTTATGTCTTTTTCCTATCTCCTCTTCTGTGTATATTTTAGGTTTACTAGTTGGCAGCATTTTAAAGCATGTTTAGTTAATTAACATTCTTATTCTAGGAATAATCTTATTCCTAGAAAAATTGCTTTAGATGTGTCCCAGAAGTTTGGTTTCATCATTTTCATTTTTCTTTAGAAAAATAATTTTTTTTGTTTCTCTGTTTTGGTCTTTGACCTACTCAGTTTAAGATAGTATTATTATATATTTTTGGTCTTTTAAAATTCCTTGGACTTACTGAAATGAATAATAATTTACTAAGTTCTAGTTTGTAAATGATATTTAATTATTTCTACTTTTTATATTTATTTCCAATATTTCCATACCTTAGCAGATATTCCAGATTTGCTGAAAGAGGGGTAGCTAGGTGGTTCAGTGGATAGAGCATCAATCCTGAAGTCAGGAAGACCTGAGTGCAAATCTGACCCCAGACACTAGATATACATGTTTTTAAACAGTCTCATTTAGAAATGCCATTTTGGCTCTAGCTTCTTTAGCAATTTGTTTAATTCTATATTATCCTATTTTACCTTTCTATTAAACCTATCCCATAATAATGTTTGTCCTTCTTTTTCCAAGAAGGCACAACATATTTGAGTGAGAGGGTGTTGTGCTAAGTTACCAGCCTCACTTTCTCCTCCAGGTCCATCTGGGTCCAGTGACCAGATACAAAACAGGACAACTGGAGATAGTTCTGAATGCAAGGCAATTAGGGTTAAGTGACTTGCTTAGGTTCACACAAGTAGTAAGTGGCAAGAGTCTGAAGCTGAATTTGAACTCCTCTCCTCCCAAATCCAAGGCCAGTGCTCTATTCACTGTACCACCTAGCTGCACAGACCTATCCCTTACTAAGAGAAGGACATTAATATCTATTTATTACTATTTATAGTTTCTTGTATCTCTTACTATTTATAGCTTCTTATATCTATATATTTCCTTTATAAATTTAGATCAAGGAATTTGGGACTTGTAAATTTAATATTGATATTTTGTAGTGGCCTTTGATTTCTTTAAAAATTCAATTTCCTTGTCTTTTTCACTCACATATCTCTACGTACTTCTCATGTTAAAGTTTCTGAGATACTTATTCTGATTTCTCTCTTCCAAACAATGTCTATATAATTGCCTTCTAGATCCTTTCATCTGACTCATATTTTATATTATATCTCATTATTAGTTATATGTATTCCAACAGGCAATAATGAGACTAGAAGTGTTACCTTGTGGTAGAACTTTCCTATGTGCCTGATGGATCAATTGAGTATTACTTTTTGACTCTCCATAAGTCCATGCCCTCCCATAAGCATCAGTGCCAGCAGCTGCAGATTCACTTTTACCTGAAATAGGATGATAGATAGATAAATGAATAGATAGAATGAAGAGATGGATAAAATAGCTCCTATCAATTTTACCCATTGTAAGGTTCCCATCTTCATTTATGGAATATCTCTTTCCTCCTTATAGTCACAAGAGAAAAAATGAAAGACAAATACCAGTAATCTCTCCTTCATTGTGGCCTCTTCCCACTATTGAAAAAAAGTTAGGACTTCCAGGGCAGAGCCAAAATGAGGGCATAATGCAAACATGCTCCCAGAGCTTTTCCATTCCAAAGATAAATTAAAACTCTGAATTGACATTCAAGCTGTAAATACCACTAAGAAAAAGAGAAGATTTAAGGAAATTTTCAGTGGAAGACTCTGTGGAGGATCTTCAGTGAAGGTATGTCTTTTTTGGGGGGAGGAAAAGGAAAGTAAAGCCCAGGATGCAGGATTGTGGGAAAGCTAGTGGGAAGCTATTAGCCACAGTGCAGTCCAGGTCCTGATGATTGGACAACAACAGAGGCCCTGGAAGCTAGATAACAAACCAGGTGGGAGGGTCCCAACTCCAAATAAAGTCTGAATCCTAGGAACACTGGGGCAAAAGACGGGACTGAGTCAGGAATAAACCACTTATGAAGTCAGAACCTGGATATAAAGGAGGAAACAAAACTCTATACAGGCAAGACCTGGACTGCAGAGGCACTATCTTGGACAGTAATGAACCAGAGATCAGATCCCAGCCCCAGCAAAAATAAAAAAAAAACCTTGAATCTAATCTCCTGATACCCCATGAGCAGAGCTAAAAGAACAAAAATAAGCAAAAAAGCTAAAAGAATGCTCACTATAGAAAACTACTATGCATACAAAGATAATAACATGCCATGTCTGAAGAAGAAATTAGTGAAAAATCACTCACCAGGGAAGTCTCAAAACAGTCTATGAATTAGACTCAAATTCAAAGGCTCATTGAAGATCTTAAAAAATAATTCAAAGGGGTGGCTAGGTGGCACAGTGGAAAAAGCACCAGCCCTGGAGTCAAGAGTACCTGGGTTCAAATCCGGTCTCAGACACTTAATAATTACCTAGCTGTGTGGCCTTGGGCAAGCCACTTAACCCCATTTGCATTGCAAAAAACCTAAAAAAATTAAAAAACTAAAGAGAGGAAGAAGAAAAATGAAAAAAATAATGAAAGTCATGCAGGAAAATTATGAAAAATTGAACAGAGAATTCAATACTTTAAAAAGGAAATACAAAAAAAGTCATTGAACAAAATTAAATTCTAAAAATTAGAATTGAACAAATGGAAACTAATGAATCTACAAAATTTACATCAAATAAAATCAAAAGGCTGAAAAAATTGAAAATCACATAAAGCACAATTTAGGGGAAAAATAACTTGAAAATAGATCCAGGAGAGACAATCTATGAATCATCAGACTACCAGAAAGTCTACATCAATAAAAAGAAAGAGACTCCACAATAAAAACTCCAAGGGCTGTTTTAGCCAAATTCCAGAACTCTCAAATAAAGGAGAGAATATTGCAAGTAGCAAAAAGAACACAATTCAAATACAAAGGAAACACAATCAGACTCACATGGGACCCATCAGCCTCAACAATGAAGGTCCAGAAGACATGGAATACCATAAATTGGAGGGCAAAGGACCTGGGATTACAACCTAGAATTTACTACCATGCACAATTCAGTGTATTCTGTCAGGGAAAAGATGAATGTTCAATGAAATAGAGGACTTCCAGAATTTCCTGACACAAAGACCAGAACTGAACAGAGAATTCAATCACCAAATACATGACTGAAGAGTTGCATAAAAAAGGTAAGTGAGGGGCAGCTAGGTGGCGCAGTGGATAAAGCACCAGCCCTGGAGTCAGGAGGACCTGGGTTCAAATCCGGTCTCAGAAGCTTCATAATTACCTAGCTGTGTGGCCTTGGGCAAGCCACTTAACCCCATTTGCCTTGCAAAAAACCTAAAATAAAGGTAAATGAAAAGGGGACTAAAAAATCAAAACTGTTTTAAGCAAATGTTGGCCAACTATCAAATTTTATATAACCTTAAAAGGGAAGATAAAAGACTTCTGATTCTTTAGAACTTTACTTCTCTAAGGATAATTAGAGGGTAGAATATAATTGAAGAGAATGAACTAAAAGGATATGGGCATAATTGGGTCTTGCCTCTTGAAGAAGCCAAAGATTACATAGCTATATTTGGGACAAAAAGCCCTGAAAAAAATGCAGGGGTGTTAACTTTAAATTAAGTGTCTCATTATACTTTGACTCACTTTAATCACATGGTACTTAACACCTTGTCTAATGATGGCAGTGTAATCTGCTAGGCCCTGAGGCAATGTCTTCATTACTTACAGAGTTCTCAGGTGAGACCTCCAGAGCCTCCCAGTACTTAGATATCTTCAAGATTTTTATAGTTAATTAGATCAGCCTCAGGTGCTTCACCGAACAAGGGGTTGAGTACCCTGGGTGTGTGTGTGTGTAGGGTGGGGGAGTCAATAAAATAAAAAAAAAAATAAGACAATAGACAATAGACCTTGCGTCACTTAAAAAAAGTGTTAAATACCTTGGGTGGGGAGGGCAGAAGGTAAAGTGTGAAAGAAAAGGGGCCTGGAGGGAAGAGCATAAATAGTTCAAGAAATGATATGGTTTTGGATGATACTTTGGCTCCTGAAGAGGATTGTGGGTTCTTGAAAATACTTGAACAGGGGATAAGGTAAAAAATGATTATAATTATAATTTGATGCAATTTGAGTCAATGCTGCTTATCAAGCAATCAGGTAAAATATCTGTGATGATATTTTGATAACATTAGGAGCTTATCAAGTAATCAAATATTCAAATTGTGATTTCTGATACCTGATTAATAATATTAAAATGATAACTGACACCAAGGGAAGAGGCAACAAGATTTATAATTTTAGAGGGAAAGAAGGGAGAATGTGAATACTGAGTAAATTCTATTCAATAGGTTTAACCCATAAGGGAGTAAAATACATTCCAATTTAGGCTTAAAAATGTAACTTAATCTACAGAGAAGGGGTGGGAGGACTAGGAAAGGGAAAGATAAAGGAAGAAGGGATTAATAAAAGGGAATGGAAGGTATAATTGAAAATAAACTGAAAGTTAAAATTTTAAAACAAAAGTCAAAGGGGAAAGTAGTAAAATTTTGGTGAGGAGGAATAAGAGAAAAAGGAAAGAGATAAATATAAATGGAGAAAGATAGCAAGGAGGGAAATACAGAATTAGTCATCTTAACTGTAAATGCAAATGGGATGAAGTGTCCCATAAAATGGAAGTGGATAGCAGAATAGATTAAAAACCAGAATCATACAATATGCTGTTTACAAAAAACAATATTTCCTTTACAAAGAAATTAGATATACAAAGGATAATAGTAAAAGGTTGGAGCAAAATATATTATGTTTTGGCTGAAGTAAAAAATCTGGAGTAGCAATACCAATCTCAGACAAAGTAAAAGCAAAAGTCAACCTTTTTTATTAGTTTTTTTATTTTGCAAGGCAATGGGGTTAAGTGGCTTGCCCAAGGCCACACAGCTAGGTAATTATTTAGTGTCTGAGGCCAGATTTGAACTCAGGTACTCCAGACTCCAGGGCTGGTGCTCTATCCACTGCAACACCCAGCTGCCCCAAAAACAATCTTATTAAAAGGAATAAGGAAGGAAACTGCATCTTCTTAAAAGCACCATTGGAAATGAAGCTATATTATTACTATATCATTACATGAACATAATAGTATAGCATTCAGATTCCTAGAGGAAAAGCTGAGTGAATTACAAAGAGAAATAGACAGGAAAACTTTAATATTGGGAGAACTAAATCTCCCTCACTCAGAACTAGATAAATCTAATAAGAAAGTAAAAAACAAGGAAGTTAAGAAGGTGAATGAAATACTAGAAAATTTAAATATGATAGAACTCTGGAGAAAACTTAATGGGGATAGAAAAGAATATAACTTTTTCTTGGCAATACAGGGAACTTTCACCAAAATTGACCATGTACTAGGGCACAAAACCTTAAAATCAAATGCAGAAAGGTAAAAATAATAAATACACACTTCTCAGACCATGATGAAATAAAAATTACATGTAATAAATGGTCAGGGAAAGATTAACCAAGAACTAATGGGAAATTTAATAAATTTGCCCTGAGATCCTTGAAGCAGAGGGCAAAATAGAAATTGAGGGAATTCATTAATCACCTCCTGAAAGAGATCCCAAAAGAAAAACTCCCAGGAATACTATAGCCAAATTCCAAAGCTCTCAAGTCAAAGAGAAAATACTAAAAGCTGCCAGAAACAAACAATTCAACTACCATGGCTCTATAGTCAGGATTGTAGAATGTGGAATATGATATTCCAGAAGACAAAAAAGCTTGGATTAGAACTGATAATCAACTACCCAGAAAAACTGAACATCCTCTTTCCGGGTAGAAGATGGACTTTCAGTGAAACAGGGAACTTTCAAACTTTCCTATTGAAACAACCAGAGGTAAACATAAATTTTGATCTCCAAGTACAGGACACAGTTGAAGCATAGAGGGTATGAACCAGAAGGGCTAATTATGAGGAACTTAATGATATTGTATTTTTTCAGTATTCCTGCATGGGAAGAAGACACTGCTACCTCTTCATTTATAAGAGCAGTTAGAAGGAGCATATATAGATAAGGCACAGGAGGGAGTTGAATATAATGTTATAATATAGTAAAAAGATGGAGTTAATGGGTGAGAAAGGAAAGTACTTGGAGGAAGGGAAAGGAGAGGAAGAAGGGGCTAAAATATTTCACATAAAGAGTAAAAAAAAGCTTTTACAATGGAGTGAAGGGGGGAGGCGAGGGGAAACAAGTGAGGCTTCATTCTCATCAGAAATGGTTCAGAGAGGAAATAGCACACAAACTTAATAGGGAACATAAATCTATCTTACCCTAGAGGAAAATGATACAAAAGGGAAGGGATAAGGGGAAATGGGGGTAAGGAACTGGGGAGTAAATGACAGAAGAGATAGAAGATAGTGGGAGAGGTTATTCAGGTACAACATACTTCTGAACAGGGACAGGGTGAAAGGAAAGAGAGAGACACTAGAATAAATGAGAGTGGGGAGGAACAGAATGGAGGGAGATATGTTAGTAATAGCAAATATGGGAAAATATTGAAGTAACTTCTCTGGTGAACTTATGATAAAGAAAGCAACTCATCCCACAGTCAGAGCTGTTTGAATCTGAACACAGACTGAGTTACACATTTTTTCTCTCTCATTATTCTTGAGGTTTCTCTATCTTTTGTGGGGAGGGGGTTATGTTTACTCTCACAACAAGATTATTGTAATAATATAAAATAAATTGACCAAAAAATTTTTTAAAAAATAGGAGAGGAAGCATTTTCTGCCAAACTCTATTTATGACACCAACATGGTACTGATACCTAAACCAGGAAAACCAAAGCAGACAATCAAAATTATGGACCAATCCCCCTAATGAATATTGTTGCAAAAATCTTAAATAAAATTTTAACAATGAGGCTACAGAAAGTTATTACCAGGATAATACACCATGATCAGTTTGGATTTATACCAGGAACACAGGGATGGTTTAACTTTAGGAAAACACTCAACATAATCAAACATATCAATAGTGAAATCAGCAGAAATCCTATGATTACTTCAATAGATCATGAAAAAGTCTTTGATAAAATGAAACATCCATTCCTATTAAAAACACTAGAAAGTTTAGGAATAAATGGAGTTTTCCTTAAAATAATAAATTGTATCTATCTAAAACATCAACAAATATTATATTTAATGGGAATAAACTCAGAGCATTTCCAATAAATTCAGGGGTGAAACAAGGATGCACATTAGCACCCTTACTATTCAATAGAGTTTTACAAATGCTAGCAGTAGCAAGAAGTGAAGAAAAAGAAACTGAAGGAATCAGAACTGGTAATGAAGAAGCAAAATATTCACACTTTGCAAATGATATGTTGTTAGATTTAGAGAATCCCAGAAAATCAACTAAAAAACTCCTCGAAGCAATTAAGAAATTCAGCAATGTAGCAGGATACAAAATAAACCCACATAAATCATCAATATTTCTATATATGAACAACAAAACCCAAGAGCAAGATATAGAAAAAGAAATTGCATTTAAAATAAATGGACGAGGGGAGCAGCTAGGTGGTACAGTGGATAGAGCACTGGCCCTGGAGTCAGGACAATCTGAGTTCAAATCTTACCTCAGGCACTTAAAAAATTAACTAGCTGTGTGACCTTGGACAAGTCACTTAACCCCATTGCTCTGAAAAAAAACAAAATAAAAAATAAAGTAACTACAGATTTGGCTATAATAAATTTAAAAGTTTTTGCACTAATAAAATCATTGCTACCAAAATTAAAAGGAAAGTAGAAAGTTGGGAAGCAATCTTCACAACTAGTAGTTAGTAATTCTGATAAAGGTCTCATTCCTAAGATTATATATCTATATCTATATCTATATCTATATCTATATCTATATCTATATCTATATATATGTAAAACTGCAACAAATTTATAAGATTGCTAATTATTCTCCAGTTGATAAATGATCAAAGCATATGAATAGACAGTTTTCAAATGAAGAAATTAAAACTATATATAAAATCATATGAAAAATGCTCCAAATCAGTATTGATTGCAGAAATGTAAATTTAAACACCTAATAAGTCACATCCTCATATCTGTCAGATTGGCTAACATGAGAAAAAGGGAAAATGATCAATGTTGGAGAGATTGTGGAGGATTGGGACCTCGATGCATTGCTGGTGGAGTTGCAAAGTGATTCAACCATTCTGGACAGAAATATGGAACTATGCCTAAAGAACAATAAAAATGTTCATTCCCTTTGACCCAGCAATTCCAATTCTAGGCTTATATCTAGAAGAAATCATAAAAATTGGGAAAAGTACCCTATCTTTCAAATTATTCATTGCAGCTCGTTTTGTAGTGGGGAAGAATTGGAAATTGAGGGGATGCCCATCAGTTGGGGAATAGCTAAACAAATTATGGTATATGAATACTATGGAATATTAATGTTCTATAAGAAACCGTAAATGGTCAGATTGTAGAGAAGCATGGAAAGATTTAAACATTCTGATGCTGAGTGAAAGGAGCAGAACAAAGAGAACAACATGCACATTAACAACAGCATTTTGAGATGATCAGCTTTGATGGCAGCAGCTCCTTTCAGTTGTTCAGAGAGCTAGAACAACTTTATTAGACCCAATGGACAATGTTATCCCTATACAGAGGAAGAAAAGCAAAACAAAAGAACAGCAAAGCAACCTTTCAGAATCTGATGAACACTTTATAAAAATTATCTCATATGTATCTCTTTCCCATAATCCTGATTCCTCATATCGAAAATGACCAATCTGTAAACATGGTTATTAAAAATATGTAAATACAATGTCAACCTGACTGTTGACAACTGAGGGAAGGGGGAAGGAAATTTTGTAACTTAAAATGTACATATGCATATGCATATGGATAAATATCTATATCAACATCTACACCTACATCTATATATACATCTATCTATATCTATATCTAATTTAATCTATAACTACATCTATATCTAATCTATATCTATATCTAATCTATAGCTATATAATTTATATATCTATATCTATATCATCTATATCTATATCTATATCCATATCCATATCTCTATCCATATCCCTATCCATATCCCCTATCTCTATCTCTATCTCTATCTCTTTCTATCTATAAATGAGGGAGAGAGAGAGAGAGAGAGAGAGAGAGAGAGAGAGAGAGAGAGAGAATTTTAGCCTAAAAACCCTTCCACATTTCCATCCAGAGGGAACAATATTGAATATTGAAAAACTATATATGGGAAGAAGTTTCCTGAAAACTCAAAATCATCCACACAAGATTTGGAGGGAATTGAAGACATCTTCTCTTCCAACCCATACCTTCACATTCTGTATAAGGCCTGATTCAGTATAATCTACTGGTTCAGGTATATATTTAGAAATACATGAGACACTTCTGGACTATGGTAACTCTTAAAGAATCACTTAATAAATGATTTTTCTTTTATCTCCTTTGGGGTTTAAGGGTCAAAGGTTTTGTAGAAATCAACTTTTCTGTCATCTTGCTTGTCACATGACAGCAGTTTTTTTTAATCCCTTTGGTGTTTTATTTATATCTTTCCCAATTTTTGTTTTATATTTGGTTCCTTAAAATGTCTACTCCGGGAGGGCGGAGCCAAGTTGGTGACATGAAGGGATTGAGTCTTAGGAGCTCTCTGATAAAACTCATAAACTAAGGACTCTAATTAAACTTTCGAGAGACAGAACCCACAAAGGGACCCAGTGAGGCAGTTCTCCTACTCAAGGTAACCTGGAAAAGGGCAGAAAGGCTCTGCTCCCCGGGTCGGAGGGGTGGCCCGCCAGAGGGGTGGCCCACCAGAGCGAAAGAACTTTAGCCTCCCGGAGGCAGCCCCAGGGCACTGGGAGCCGCAGCCCACAGCAGCAGGGGAGTCTCCTGAGCTGCACCCCGGGGAACACCGGGCACAAAGTGAGGGGGCAGCGGGGGACCTCTGCCAGAGCAAGAACGTGGAGCCCAGCCCTCAGGGCACACAGCAAGCAGCTTGGTCTTTTGGCAGCCCAAATCCAGGAAACAGAAGCAGGTAGAGCAGGTAAGCAGGAGCCCCCAGGGCATGAGCCCATTGAGCTGAGGGAGGGGAGTGAAAAGAGAGAGACTGCCAAGCTCTGTCCTCTGCCCCTGGAACAGGACTCTGGGGCTCTGACCACATTCAGATCCTGATGGCAGTCTAGGCCCCCCCATACAACAGCAGGGCCCCCCCCACCTTGGCCCCTTGGCAGAGTGGGGCGCTTATGGTAATTCACAGACCAGGAGGGAGGACAGAGCCTCACACACTGACACCCTTTGGGAGTGTCCCAAAAGCTCAGGCTTAGGCTGGGAAAATGAACAAGGAAAGAAATAAGAGGAAGACCATTGAGAAATATTTTGCAAATGAGCCCAAGAAGGATCAAAATACTCAGTCTGAAGATGAGGAAGCACAAGCTCCTGCATCTAAAGACTCCAAGAAAAACAGGAATTGGGCTCAGGCTATGACAGAGCTCAAAAAAGACTTTGAAAATCAAATGAGTGAGTTGGAAGAAAAACTGGGAAAAGAAAGGAGAGAGATGCAGGAAAAACATGAAAATGAAGTCAGCAGCTTAGTCAAGGAAATCCCAAAAAATGCTGAAGAAAATAGCATGCTAAAAAACAGCTTAGGTCAAATGGACAAAACAGTTCAAAAAGTTATTGAGGAGAAGAATGCTTTAAAAAGTATAATTGGCCAGATGGAAAAAGAGATAAGAAAACTCTCTGAGGAGAACAAATCCTTCAGACAAAGAATAGAATTCAGGGAGATTGATGAATTTACCAGAAATCAGGAATCAATACTACAAAACCAAAAAAATGAAAAATTAGAAGAAAATGTGAAATATCTCATTAAAAAAACAACTGATATGGAAAACAGACTTAGGAAAGATAATTTGAAAATTATTGGAATACCTGAAAATCATGATCAGGAAACGAGCCTTGACATCATTTTCAAAGAATTACTACAGGAAAATTGCCCTGATATTCTAGAAGCAGAGGGCAAAATAGAAATGGAGAGAATCCACCGATCCCCCCAAGAAAGAGATCCCAAAAAACCAACCCCCAGGAATATTATAGCCAAGTTCCAGAACTTCCAAGTCAAAAAGAAAATATTACAAGCAGCCAGAAGGACACAGTTCAAATATCATGGAACTGCAGTCAGGATCACACAGGACTTAGCAGCAACTATAGTGGAAGCTCGTAGGGCTTGGAATACAATATACTGGAAGGCAAAAGAGCTTAGAATGCAGCCAAGAATGAACTACCCAGCAAGGCTGAATGTCTTCTTCCAGGGAAAAAGATGGACTTTCAATGAACCAGGGGAATTTCAAAGGTTCCTTTTGGAATGGCCAGAGCTGAACAGAAGGTTTGATCTTCAGATACAGGACTCAGGTGAAGCATGGAGATTGGAGGAGAGGGGGGAAATATGAGGGACTTAATGAGGATGAACTGCATGTATAGAAAAATGATACTGATAATATTCATATGAACCATCTCAGTTAATAGAGCAGGTAGAGGGAGCTTTTATAGTTGAAGTACAGGAGAAAGCTGAATTCGAAGATAAAATAGGGTGTAAAAATGGAGTCAATAGAAAAAAAAGAGAAGTGGAATAGGAGAGGGATAAAGGAGAGGGGGAATAGTCCAAGATATTTCACGTAGTAAGATTTTTTTTATTACAATGAGCTATTGCAATGATATGGAAGGGGGGAGGCAAGGGGGGAATGAGGGAACCTTTGCTCTATACTCAATGGGGTATAGACAACTGGAGTGAGAAGGAGGAGGGAGCAGGGGGAAGGGGTGGGGAAGTGAATAAAGGAGGAGAGGATGGGCCATGGGAGGAGAGTGGTCAGATATAACACATTCTCTTTTTTACTTCTTGCAAGGGGCTGGGATTGGAGGGCTTGCACAGGACCATAGAGCCTGGTGGATTCTGGGCCTAAGGGGTGGTATGGGGGCTCAGGGCTTCTTGGCCCCAGGACCAGGGATCTGTCTGCTGAGCCACTCAGCAACCCTACAGCAAAGTCAGAGAGAAAGGATAGAGAAAATTAAGTACATGGTAGTGGAGAAATAAGAAAGGAGGGAGTTGCGATCAGCAATGGCAACATTGGAGAAATATGGAAGCAACTTTTGTGATGGACTTATCATAAAGAATGTGATCCACCCACGACAGAGTTGATGGTGTTGGAACAAAGACTGAAGCACATTTTTTGTTATTATTATTATTTAGGGGAGGATGCAGGGCAAGTGGGGCTGGGTGGCCTGCCTGGGGCCACATAGCAGGGTGATCTTTGGGTGTCTGGGGCCGGATTCAGACCCAGGTGCTCCTGGCTCAAGGGCCAATGCTCTGTCTGCCACCCAGCCACCCCTACTGTTATTACTATTTTATTTTATTTTGGGTCTTTTTTTTCCTTCTTTTTGGTTTTTGCAGGGCAGTGGGGATTGGGTGGCTTGCATGTCACATGGCTGGGTGACTATTGGGTTTACAAGACTGGATATGTGCTCGTGGCTCCAGGGCTGGTGCTTCGTCCATTGCGCCACCTGGCCATACCTACAATTATTTCTATTATCTTTTTTAATTTAAATTTTTTTTCTCTCCCCTTTACTTTTTCAACCAAGCAAGACTATCTATATTCATGGTGGGAGGGGTATTTTGTTTACTTGTAAACAAGTATATTTTATTAATGTAAAAAAATATTTGTACAAAATGAGAATAAAAAATAAATTTAAAAAAATGTCTACTCCGTATTTGTTTATTTAGCCATTTTATTGTAAATAATCAGCAATTTCCTTTCATTTATAAAATTTGTTGTATAAGAATATGAAAAGAACTTCTGATTATTCTGATTTCCTGTCTATCATAGTAAATTCACTCTCTGTTAACTTAGAAAATTCACCTGATCTATGAAATATTCATTTACTTTGCCTGGATAATGAGGACCTTTTAACTAGATGACCTCAATAATACCTCACAAGTCTAAAGTCTTGATACCTTAATTTTTATTTTTTATTTTGATATTTATATTTTCCTTTGATTTTTCAAAATCAAGTTAGTTAATATATTATTAACTTTTCCTCAAAGAAATCTGTTTTCTTTTAAATGAATATCACTTTAACATTTTTTCTTATGCTTAATTTGATCCATTTTTTTGGTTTTTATCTTCAAGTTTTATAATATGGTTTTGTTTAAAGTTGCTAATTTGTTGGGTTTTTAGTTTTCATGAATTATATGTTGATATGACTATAAATTGTTTTGATTTCTTTATTTGTGAAATTGACTGTTCATATCATTTTATTGCTATAGATTTGAGTAGTTCTTTATATATTTTATATATGAGACCTTTATCTGGTAAGCTTCTGTAAATCCCCCCCACCCATTTTCTGCTTTCCTTCTGAACTTGGGTTTTTGTTTTATTTGTATAAAAATTCTATTTAATGTAATCAAAATGATTTATTTTATGCCTAACTGTACTTTATTTATAAATTCTCTACCCAGCCATGTATGATGAGTAATATGTTCAATGTCTTCTAATTTTGTTGTAAAATCTCTCTTTTTATCCAAGACATATATCCATTTAGCCCTTATCTTGGTTGTGGAATTTCAAAAACAAGGAATTTGTTTGGGTCTAATATTGTTTCCAGGAACGATTCTAATGTCTACTATTCTTCCAATACCTACATCTTAAATACCTAAGTTTTCTTCCACTTGAGATTCTTCTCCTTATAACCCCTTATTGCTCACTTTCTGAGTCCTCCCCATTTGATAGAAGTTTCACTAGTGAAACTTCCCTAGGGACTGGAACATAAAGATGTCTAAGTCTCCTTTCATTCTGGGCAATTCATATTGCACAAGGCTCAACCTTTGACTCAAGTGACTTATGCTAAGAGAGAACTGACACTATCTGGATGTCAGTTCCCTTTTCTTACACTTCAGTGAAGCTCCAAACATATTACATACGCTAGTGAATTGCACCAATTCCCTTGGCCCTCATTTGTTTAGCTCGGTACCATTCCAGTACAGAGTGCTGTCACAATGCCGTCCCATCCAGAACAAACCTCAGACATTTGATTTTTTCACAACATTTGTCATTTGGGTTTTTATATAATTATGGTTCCTAGTGTCTTACAATAGGGAGATAGCTGAAATTGATTTATCATAATTTCTATTTTGAAAGAGATCATGATGATCTGATAAACTGTATAGTTTTCTAACATAGTCACCTTATTTGTAAGTCTAGTAGTTGATTCTTGATTGCCAGGATAATTTCTTTCTTAAGTCCACAGCTGGTTCGCTTCTCTTTTGCTTGGGTTCTATTATTCAGATGTTATTATTTTCTTGACTGACTGTTTTTCTTTATATCTTTCTCTAGAATATGCTTTGCACATTTATGCTTCAATTTCTTGAATCAACAGAATCTCAGACTGCTAAAGGGTATCTCTCCCTGTAACTAATAGACAGATGAATCTAAGTGCTTGAATTCCTTCAAATTCACAAGGGGGTGGGGGACTGGGGACTTTATCTGTCTTTCATTAGTCAATGTAATTAACCATATCTGCTTTGAGAAAAGAGTTCATACCTCATAAGTGTATCAGTATGCAAAATCATCCTCACAGTTTTGCTATTCATTAACATACTGTGATAACATTCAAAGCTCTCTAGTATTGGGAGTTGGTAGTGGTGGTAGTAGTAGCAAGAATGATAATCTCACACTGTATTCCTGGTTTAAATCCATCTTCATAACAAATAATGCTCAGTTATAGTGAAGGGTCTTTTAAGTATAATTAGATTTAAACATTTTCATCAATATTCAATTTTGTCATTTTTCTAAAGTTATCTTTTTTTCTGATTTACCTCTGTCTCTCATTTTATGTGTCAAGAATATATTTGCCTAAAGAAGGTATTAGGTAGAATACTGTAATACTTTAACTTTGTATGTCATTTTATTAATTTAGCCTTGTATAATTTCGTTAGGTAATAGTCCATTTCTTTTGAAGACTCAGTTTTACTAGATTTAATTATATTAAGTTCCGTTTATTTTCATTTTCCTTGTGGTAAATCTATCTTGTTCATTTTTATTTTAGTAACAATTTTTTCAAGTTGTATTGGATTAGATTCAGATTTATTGATATTTCCATTTTTTTAGAAGGCTAGGTTTTGCCTTCAATTATATTTTTGTTTAATGACATGTTTATATTATATTTTCTATAGCAATATGATAAATATTTCATTTACTATATTTATTTTTGCTTCAACAATCAAATTTATGTTACTATTTATTTTTTAATTTTTCAATTTGTTCATTTTCTAGATTATTCTTGATTGAACAATTCAATTCATTGATCTTTTCATTTACTATTATGCAGAAATTCCTATAAATGTATCATTTTAGGTTTAGCTTTATAAGAGTTGGTTTTTTGAAGGCTTACTTGTACTAATTTTCTTTTTGGAATGACCTATTCCATTCCCCTCCCTTCATTTTTTTTTAACTGATGAATAGTTACACTGAATTTTTTTAAGTTGATATTCATTCAAAGTTAAAAATGATAACTCAGGCTGTTTGTTTATTTTAATATCTAATAATGAAATTCTAAAATTTAATCTTTACATGCCTTAAAATTTGAAGAGACAAAATTTTCTCTAGTGGCAATATATGGATTCAATTAACCATTATTTTATTTTTCATATGAAAATCCTTTTAGAAGGATTTTTTTTGGTAGTATGCAGGATTGTATCCTCACCTAGAGTTTTCATTTTAAAAATTCTATGTTCTTCTGGGAGACATATACCTTACATTTTCTTAAAGGTCAGTAGCTTTGGCTAGTATAGAGTTCATAGTTCCTAAAAAATTCTTATCTTAGGCTTCTCTTCTGTGAAATTCCTTCCTTTTCTGTGTTTTTGAGTTTCAAATTATTATTTTATATTACTTATTGCATTGGATATGTACTCCATTTGGGATACGATTTGGATATTTGTTCATTAATTTTTCTTACTGGGGGGCAGTTAGGTGGTGCAGTGGATAGAACTCTGGACCCAGAATCAGTAGTACTTGAGTTGAAATCAGGCCTCAGACACTTAATAATTGCCGAGCTGTATGACCTTGGGCAACTCACTTAACCCCATTGCCTTAAATAAATAATTTTTTTTCAAATTTTGCTTTCTGACCTTTGATTTTTTTCTAATTTCTATTTTAGCATCTTATTTTTCCTACTTTGAACTTATTTCTCATTTATTGCTATCATTCTAATATCACTTATTAATTCAAAAAATTTTCTCATGAATTTTTAATTTTTACAGCCTGTTTTATATGTGTGTGTGTGTGTGTGTGTGTGTATGTGTAGTAATTTATATTCCTTATTAATGCTTTAAAGCTATCTTTCTTTGCATTAATTTGGTTAGAACAAAGGACATATATCCTTTTAACATTGTTGCGTTTTGCTTCTTTTCTGTCAGATCTTTTACTTCAGTTTTATTTTTACAGTAATTTAATTTCTTTCTTTGGAGGGAACTGTAAATTGTGAATTCAGTTTCTAATATGCTAATTGTCTACATTGAAAACTATTAATTATAACATATTCATTTTTAATATCATCTCTTACATATTGCATATCTTTTTTGACCCATACTAGAATTTTTTACTGTTCCATATTATCTTGGAATTTCAGAGAATTCTCTGGTCAACTAGGAATAGGTTCATTTTCCTTTGTGATATTTATTAAGAGAAATTTGTAATCTTGAGGACTTTGTGTGAATTCTTCTTTCTGTTCATTTCTCTGTTGATTTGTCTGATTCTACACAGGATTTTCAACTTTTTTCTCCTGAAATCTTTGATATTTCAGTTTTTTGCTTCCCCCCCCCCCATTTTCTATTGTTAAACACTTTTTTACTTTCTTCTTTTTGCTGGTTGCTGGTTTATGAATTAAATACAAAGTTGTCTAAGTCTTTTCCCCGATTGTAAGATTTTATAATATACCTTCTTAGTCACTATTCTTTAGTAACTGCTTTTGGATCATAACTGGCCTTATTTAAGTTTTTAATCTTCTTTACTTTAGACCTAACAAAATTATTTCAGTTCCATCCTAATATAGCTTTTTTTTACCCTTTGAATCTCCTCCTTTTTGGTTTTCAAAATCTATGACTGGTGTTTGATGGGGTGAATGAAAATAGATTAGTGGTATGGGTAAAATATAGGGAACATGAAGGGGATCACAGAATAGATAATGGGCACAAGCTTGTGAATAAATGCATACAACTCTTAGAAGCATGTAAATTCATGAAAAAGGAGTGCTGAGTTGAGCACATGATGAATTAGTACTCTCTTATGTTAATTCATAAGGATTTTACCTTGTCATGATTTTCCTTTTCTTCCTATGAATTTAGCTGTGATATCTTTACAACCACATAATTCTCTCTTTCTCTGTCTCTCTCTATCTTTGTCTAAATTCATTTGAGAAAAATGCCTAGTTCACTTCCTTTTTAGTCCCATGATCTAGGATATCTTGGTTAGTGTTTCAATGGCCATTTTAAAAAGATTTTTTTTCATTCTATCTATGAGTTTCACTGTTGACCCAGCTGCTTGAGAGCCACCAAGGAAGCTATTGTCTTTCTATTTTTGGACTTTTTTTAGCCATTTCTTTTTATTCCTGAAAATTTGTTTCTGGTTTATTCCCAATGGCTACCCACACCCCCACTTAACCCAATCCCCCTACTAATATTATGCTCTTATCTTTTCTTCGACATCAGATATTCTCTATATCTCTCCAGTTACTAAGTATGATAGTACACATGAATCTTTTCCAAATGAATGGCACAAAAATTAAGATTCACACTAAGTTTCTAGTCCCATTCCTTGGGAAGGATAGAGTCTTTCTCATTAATAGTCTTTGTATTTTCAAATCTCCCATATTTTCTCTCCAATTTTATTTTTTTCTTATTTTATTCTATGCTGAAGCAAGGTGTTCTGACTCTTGTAAGGTACACTTGTCTGAAAATTTATTTACTATCTTGAAGTAACATAAAGGGGTTCACAGAGATAAAGAACTTCTGGCCAAGATGGCAGAGAGAAGACAGGCACTGTGTCTCCTGATCTTCACTTATATATAATATAAAACAAACCTCTTAACAGAAATATGATCCACAAAACCCAGAAAGAGAAGTTAATAGAAGAACATTTACCTCAAGGTTTGTCTTCTGGGATCATGAGTGAGCTAGGCACAGAAAGCAGAGACTCTGCTGGGAGGACAGGATGGGGTGAGAGCCTGAGAGCAGGACTAGCCTGGGAGTAGACATGGAGTTGTTGATTGTGGGGACCATGATCAGGTAGCCAACTGGGGAGTGGAAGCATTGGCTGTGGGACTGACAGTCTGGGGCTTACTAACAGGGCTGGAAGATGAGTTCCAGTGTGGGAGAGTTGCAGACATAGATTCCTGGACTCCTCTGGTCTAGAGGAACTCAGAGTCCATACTTTCATTTCAGCTGAAGCCTCTTCACAATTACAACATACGCAATTACATCACACACACCCCACCCCAAGACTCAGGTGTGCAGCTTCAGAACTCCCTTAGCTGTGAATAAGGAGAGTAATTACCTCGCCCCAAGGCATAGCCCACTTGTTTTCAAAGATAAAGGTATTCAGCAACTTCAACCATCCCCTCCAGACCAAAGGAAAGGTCTTCAAATCAAGGTCACAGACACTCCAGAGAAAGCAACCAGCACCCCCTACTGGCCACCCCATGTGGAGTTATTAAACGCAGTGAGTAAAGCCTCTAGGGATATCAGCACCAAATCTCTGTGAACCAGCCCTTCCCCCACAAGGTCTTAGGAAAATGAAGAAAGGCCAGTGAAGGAGTGTCCATAGAAAAATTCTTAGACGGAAAAGACTCTAACTCAGAGAGACCTAGAACCTCTGAGGAGAATATGATTTGGTCTCCAGCACAAAAAGATTTCCTTGAAGAAATCAGGAAAGAGTTTAAAAATAAATCGGAAAATTTGGGAGAAAAATTTAACATCTTGCAACAAGAAAACAAATCCTTGGAAAACACAATTGGACAAATGCAAAAAGAAAATGATTCTCTCAAAACCTCAATTGGTCAAATGGAAAACTCAAAAATAGAATTTGCCAATTGGAAAAGGAGTTGCAAAAGGTAAATGAAAAAAATTGTTCTCTTAAAAAAAAGAATGGAATCTGTGGAAACTAATGACTTCAAGAGACAAGAGTCTGTTAAACAAAACCAAAAAAAAAAAATAGAAAAAATAGAAGAAAATGTAAAATACCTCACCAGCAAAACCACTAAACTCAAGAATAGATCAAGAAGAGATAATCTAAGAATTTTTGATCTTCCTGAAAACATTGAAGAGAAAAAAAAAACCTGGACTAAATAATACAGGCTTTAGTGGTGGAAAACTGTCCTAATATCATGGAAAGAGAGGGCAAAATAATTATTGAAAGAATACATCAATCCCCTCCATAAAGGGATCCCAAATTGAAAATGCCAAGAAATATTGTGGCCAAATTCCAGAACTAACAGATAAAAGAGAAGATCCTGCTAGCAGCCAGAAGAAACAATTTAGATACCAAGGAGCCATAATAAGGATTACACAAAGACCTGGCTGCACCAACATTAAGAGATTGAAGGGCCTGGAATGTGATATTCCAAAAAGAAAGTGAGCTTGGAATACAGCAAAGAATTCATTATGCGGGAAAACTGAGCTTTCTCTTCCAGGGCAAAGGATGGACATTTAATGAAATTGGAGACTTCCAAATTTTCCTGATGAAAAGACCAGAGTTTAATAGAAAATTTGAACCTCAAACAGTAGAAGCTAGAGACACTAAAAAAGGGGGAAGGATTAAAAAAAAAACCTGCTATCCAATAAGAAGAAACTTTATATCCTTACCTGGGAGAAAGACAATAACTCTCAAGAACTGTAACTCTATTAGAGAGAATATATTTAGCCAGAAGTGAGAGATACTCATGACTTACTTGTGAAACAGCTATTCAATAAGATGAAACTGGTTATATCCCTACCTGAGAGAAAGACTCTAATAACTCAATAATTGTAATCTGTTAGAGAGTATATTCTTAGCCAGAAGTGATAGACACTCATGACTTTTCTGTAACTCAGATAGAAAGATTTAAAAAGGGGCGGCTAGGTAGTGCACTGGATAGAGCACTGGCCTTGGAGTCAGGAGTACCTGGGTTCAAATCCAGACTCAGACAATTAATAATTACCTAGCCATGTGGCCTTGGGCAAGCCACTTAACTCCCTTGCCTTGCAAAAACTAAAAAAAAATTTAAAAATAAAACCTCCTTAAAAGGGGGGACAGTAAAATGATGGGAGGATGGAGGAGATTGAATGGGGTAAATCTCATTACATTAGCAGGTACAAAGTACCTATTGCAGTAGAGGGGAAGAAGCAAGAAGGTGAGAACTTGCTGAATCTTGCTCTCATCAAATTTAACTTAAATTTAACATACATACAGTCAGTTAAGTTAAGAAATTTATCTTACTGTTCAAGTATTAAAAGAGGGAAAGGGGGGGAAGCAGAACCCGCAGAAGGAAGGGAAGGAAGAAGGGGCAAAGGGAATGGGAGAAAGGAGGAGGGGCGTTTGGTTATAGGAGGGCAAACACACTGAAACTGGTGGTACTCAGAAAAAAATACTGGGGAATATGGATAAAGGGAAAAAGGGGGGGGAGAGGGAAAATAACATGAAGGGCAATGAAGAGTTAGTAATTATAACTTTGAATGTTAATGGGATGAATGCTCCAAGAAAACACAAGCAAATAGCAATAAACAAGAAGGAACTTAAGGAGGCAATATTGGTCTGGGAAGATATAGACCCAAAACTAATTGGAAGATGAATAGCCTCATTTTAAAGAATGAGTGGATCAAATAAGTAAATTATAGAAAGAATTAATTATTTTGTCCTAGATAATGACAATAATGAAACAATATACCAAAACCTATTAGATACAATCAAGGCCACTGTCAGGGGATATATTATATCTTTAAATGTTTACATGAATAAATTAGAGAAAGAGGAAATCCATGAACTAAATATGAAAATAAAAAGTTGGAGAAAAATAAATTAAAACCCCTAATTAAATATCAAATTAGAAATTCTAAAAATTAAAGGAGAAATTAATGAAGTCTAAAGCAAGAAAACTATTGAACTAGTAAATAAACCCAAGAGCTGGTATTACGAAAAATCAATAAAATTGATAAACCTCTAGTCAATTTGATTTAAAAAAAGAAAGAAGAAAACCAAATTACTACTATCATAAATGAAAAAGGTGAACTCACCACCAATGAGGAGGAAATTAAAGTAATAATTTGGAATTATTTTGCCCAACTCTATGCCAATAAATTGGATAATCTAAGTGAAATGAATGGATATTTGCAAAAATATAAGTAAACCATGTTAAATGAAGAGGAAATGAAATACCTAAATACCCCTATCTCAGAAAAAGAAATTCAACAAGCCACTATTGAACTCCCTAAGAAATTCCCTAAGAACTCCAGGGCCAGATGTATTCACAAGTGAATTCTATCAAAAATTTAAGGAACAGCTGGTTCCAATTCTATATAAACACTTTGGAAAAATAAGTGAAGATGGAACTCTGCCCAACTATTTTGATGACACCAATATGGTGTTGATATCTAAATGACAAAGGGTTAAAACAGAGAAAGGATATTATAGATCTATCACTCTGATGAATATAGATGCAAATAAAATCTTAGCAAAATGACTACAATACATTATCGATAGGATAATACATTATGACCAAGTAGGATTTATCCCAGGAATGCAAGGTTGGTTAAATAATAGGAAAACTGTGAGTATAATTAATTATATCAATAACAAACCTATTAGAAATCATATGATTATATCAATATATGTTGAACAAACTTTTGACAAAATACAGCACCCATTCCTACTAAAAACACTAGAGAACATAGGAATAAATTGATTGTTCCTTAGAATAATAAGCAGTATTTATCTGAAACCATCAACAAGCATTATTTGCAATGGAGATAGGCTAGAGACATTGCCAATAAGATCAAATGTGAAACAAGGATGCTCATTATCATCACTGCTATTCAATATCATATCAGAAATGGTAACTTCAGCAATAAGAGAAGAAAAAAAATTGGAGGAATTAGAATTGGGAAGGAAGAAACAAAACTCTCATTCTTTGCAGATGACATGATGGTATACCTAGAGAAACCCAAAGAAATCTTCTAAAATACTACTAAAAACAATTAGCAACTTTAGCAAGATTGCAGGATATAAAATAAACCTTCATAAATCCTCAACATTTCTATATATGACTAGCAAGATGCAGTAGAAAGAGCTAGAAAGAGAAATCCCATTCAAAGTAGCTTCAGACAATATAAAATACCTGAGAGTCTAGGAAACTTTTTGAAAACAATTACAAAATATTTATCCCACAAATAAAATCAGATTTAAATAACTGGACAAACATCAGCTGCTCATGGATAGGCCAAGCTAATACAATAAAAATGACAATTCTACCAAAATTACTTGTTTAGTGCTCTACCAATTAAAATGACAATAAATTGCTTTATAAGCTAGAAAAAATTATAAATACATTCATATGGAGGAAAAAAAGTCAAGAATGTCCAGGGATTTAATGAAAAAAAAGTGTAAAAGAAAATGGTTTAGGCCTACCAGATCTAAAATTATATTATAAAGCATCAGTCATCAAAACTGTATGGCAATAGCTAAGAAAAAGAATGGTGGATCAGTGGAATAGACTAGGTGTAATAGCAGGAATTGATTATAGTAATCTATGGTTTGTGGTTAAAAACTCTGATAAAAACTGTTGGGAAAGTTGGAAGTTAGTATGGCAGAAACGTGGATTAGACCAATGCTTCACACCCTATACCAAGATAAGATCAAAATGGATACAGGATTTAGACAAAAAAAAATATTATAAGCAAACTAGGAGATCAAGGAATAGTTTACCAGTAAGATCTATGGAAAGGGAAGCAGGTTATAACCAAGGAAGAGATGGAGAACATCATTAAAAATAAAATAGAGGATAGTCCCAAGATAGCAACAAGAATCAGCATTTCCCAGAAACCCCTTCCACCCAAAACTCCAAAAACCAACAAATTATGACTCTAGACAAAATTTAAAGGAGCAGGACCCACAGAAAGACTGAGATACATTTTCCCAGTCCAAGATAACTTAGAAGTTCCACAGGAAAGGTGTGTTTCACCAGGACTGGGGGTTGGAAAAAAGCCACAGCCACAGTGCAGCCCAGCCCAGGGATCACTGGCAGCAGCTTGTTGGGGCCATGAGAGAACTCTGATACACCAGAATGAATGTGGAGTGAGGAGCACTTGCTGCAGAACCTGTAGTGAGAATTGGGGGAAACCAGCCTGTACCTCAAGAGCACAGCCCACAGATGGTAAGGGGGTCAGGGGAGACTGCAGAAATCTCTCTGCTTTCCCTCTGGCAGGACTCTGCTGTTTGCCCACACTCAGATCCAAGTTGCAGTTTGACCTTCCATACTAAGATAGCAGGGGTCCTCCTCACAGCTCCAGGGCAGGGGTGGGGGTTGCCTATGGTCAACCACATACCAAAGCACAGGCAAGAGAACATAATATCTTACAAATGTAATTAAATCTTAAAATGTAATTAGGAGGTGTTTAACAAAATAAATAAAAATACAACAGAAACGTCAATTTGTGGTTTTCTAAGTCAGTTTGTGGCACAAAAGTATCCATTTCTATTTGTTTGACATCACTGCTGTGCAGCATGCATATGTGCATTTACATGTATGGATATATGTGCCCAAATATATGTATGTATATAGTATGTGTACAAATATAGATCGATACATGAATCTGTTTATATACACATTTGTTATTCAGTTTCAGTCTTGTCCAACTCCCAAAAAACCCTCAAAGAGGGTGTCCCAATAATACTCAAAAACTCAGGAAGCACCCCAAAATCAGAAACAGGTTGGAGAAATGAGTAAACATGAAAAAAGAGGAACACCATTGAGAAATTCTTTGTCTATGATCCCAAGAAGGATCAAAATAGTCAATCTGAAGATGAGGAAATACAAGTTCCTGAATCTAAAGACTCCATGAAAACTGGAAGTTGGGCTCAGGCTATAAGAGAGCTCAAAAAATATTTTGAAAAGCAAATAAGGGAGATAGAAGAAAAATAGGGGAAAAATGAGAGAGATGCAGGAAAATATGAAAAAGAAATAGCAGCTTAGTCAAGGAGATCCAAAGAAATGCTGAAGAAAATAATATATTAAAAACCAGCATAGGTCAAAGAGATAAAACGGTTCAAAAATCATTGAGGAGAAGAATGCTTTAAAAAGCAGAATTGGCCTGATGGAAAAGGAGATAAGAAAGCTCTGAGGAAAACACATCCTTCAGATGTAGAATTGAGCTAAAGGAAGCTCAAGACACACTGCTTCAACAACAAAGGAATGAAAAATTAGAAGAAAATGTGAAACATCTCATTGAAAAAATAATTGATCTGGAAAACAGATACAGGAAAGGTAATTTTAAAATTATTGGTATACCTGAAAGTTATGATCAGGAAAAGAGCCTTGACCTCATCTTTAAAGAAATCCTACAGGAAAATTGCCCTGATATCCTAGAAGTAGAAGGCAAAATAGAAATTGAGAGAATCCACCAATCTCCCCTGGAAACAGATTTTAAAAAATCACCCCCCAAGTAATATTATAGCCAAGTTCCAGAACTCCCAAGGCAAAGAGAAAATATTACAAGCAGCCAGAAAGACACAATTCAAATATCATGGAGCTGCAGTCAGGATCACACAGGATTTAGCAGCAACTACTTTAAGGGCTTGTAGGGCTTAGAATAAAATATTCTGGAAGGCAAAAGAGCTTGAAATGCCACCAAGAATCAACTACCCAGAAAAATTGAACATCCTCTTGTAGAGGAAAAGATGAACTTTCAATGAACCAGGGGAATTTCAAATGTTCCTGTTGAAATGACCAGAGCTGAAAAGAAAGGTTGACCTTCAAATACAGGACTCAGGTGAAGCATAGAGAGTGGAGGAAAAGGGTAAAATATGAGGGACTTAGTGATGATGAATTGTATGTATTACTGCATAGAAAAATGGTACTGATGAAACTTCTCATTTAATAGAGCCAGTAGAAGGAGCATTTATAGATGAAGCATAGGAGAGAGCTGAATCTGAAGATATAATATATTATAAAAATGGAGTTAATGTCTAAAAGGGAAATGCACTAGGATTAAGAGAAAGGAGAGGTGGAATAGGTTAAGATATTTCATAGAAAAGATTTTTTTCCGTCTTTTTTACAATGAGCTTTTGCAATGATATGGGAAGGGGGAAGGCTAGGAGGAATGAAGGAACCTTCACTCTCATCAGAAATGGCTCAGAGAGGAAATGGCTATACACTCAATAGGGTATAGACTTCTAGAGTAAAAAGGAGAGAAGGGGGAAATGGGGAGGGGAGGATGTGGGTGATAGAGGAGAGGGTAGGTCATAGGAGAGAACAGTCAGATATGAGACATTTTCTTTTTCACTTCTTGCAAAGGGCTGTGATTGGATGGCCTGTCCAGGACCACAGGGCCAGGTGATTTCTGGGTCTCAGGGGTGGTATGTGGGCTCAGGGCCTCTTGGTCCCAGGGCCAGTGATCAGTCCATTGCTCTTCTGAGCCACCCCACAGCACATTTTAGAAGAGGGACAGAGAGAAAATATAATATATAGTAGTGGGGAGGAATGGATGGAGGGATTTACAAGCAACAACAGCAACAGTGCAAAAATATGGAAGTAACTTTTGTAATGGACTTATCATAAAGAATATGATCTACTCAAGACAGAGCTGATGATATCAGAACACAGACTGGGACACATTTTTTTCTCTTCACTTTACTTTATTTCTCATGAGTGTTTAAATTTTGGGGGAAGTATTATGTTTACTCTTAAATAAGCATACTTTACTAATGTATAAGAAAAATCACTTGTACTAAAATATTCATAGCAGCTCTGTTTGTGGTAGCAAAGAATTAGAAATTAATATGAATATCCTTCAATTGGGGAAATGCTTAACGAAATGTGGTATATGTATATGATGGAACACTTTTGTTCTATTGGAAGTCAGGAGGGATAAGAGTTCAGGGAAGCCTGGAAAGATTTGCATGGACTGATGCTGAGCAAGATGAGAAGAACCAGAGGAACATTGTGCACCTAACAGCAACATGGGGGGTGATGACCAAACTTGATGGACATGCTCATTCCATTATTGCAACAATCAGGCACAATACTTTATTTTTCTTCCTTAGGGATAAGATTTCTCTCTCATCACATTCAGCTTAGATCAATGTATACCATGAAAATATTGTAAAGACTAATGGACTGCCTTCTGTGGGAGGTGGGGGGAGGGAAGTAAGATTAGGGAAATAATTGTAAAAAATTAAAAATTAAATCAAAAAAATTAAAAAATAAACTAGACAATGTTGACTACATTAAATTAAAAAGCTCTTGCACAGACAAAACAACTATAACCAAGATCAAAAGAAATGTAGTAAATTGGGAAAAAATTTTTACAACTAGTATTTCTGACAAGGACTCATTTCTAAAATATACAGAGATCTGAGGCTAATTTTTAAAAAGACTAGCCTTTCCACAAATGATGATTGGTCAATGGATATGCAAAGGCAATTTACAGATGAGGAAATCAAAGCAGTCTAGAGTCATAAGAAAAATTGCTCTATCTCACTAATTATTAGAGAAATCCAAATTAAAGCATCTCTGAGGAACCACCTCACACCTCTCATACTGTCCAATATGACCAGAAAGGACACAATCAATGTTGGAAGGTATGTGGGAAATATGGGACACTAATACATTGTTGATGGAGTTGTGAACTCATTCAACCTTTCTGGAGAGCAATTTGGAATTACACAGCCAAGAGATCACCAGCAACAGCTTGAAGGGGCAGTAAGAGAACTCTGCTCCACCAGAATGAGTGTGTAGTACTGCAGAATTTTCAGCGAGAATCTGGAGAAAGCAGCCTGCCCCCCCCAAAGATATCAAGGGAGGTCTGCAGAGATTTCTCTGCTCTCCCTGGGGTAGAACTCTGTTGTTTGTCTACACTCAGATATGGCAGTTTGAGCTTCCATACTAAGATAGCAGGATCCCTCCTTATAGTGCCAGGGCAGAGGGAAGTACAGGGGCCATCTACATATCAAAGTATAGGCAAGAGAGCATAATGCCTTGGAGGAATAAAGGTCCCAGTGTGGTGCCCCCCCCAAAAAAACCCAAACCTTGGAATTGCTGTAAATTAGTCTTGGGCTGAGGAAATGAGTAAACATAGAGAATTACTTTAGTCCCTTAGAAGATCAAAATACATGCTCAGATGATGACAAAATTGAAGCTTCCATATCCAAAACCTCCAAGAGAAATAGAAAATGGACTCAGGCTATGGATGAGCTCAAAAAAGACTTTGAAAAACAATTAAGGGGGGGTGGCTAGGTGGTGCAGTGAATAGAGCACTGGACTAGGAGTCAGGAGTACCTGGGTTCAAATCTGACCTCAGATACTTAATAATTACCTAGCCATGTAACCTTGGGCAAGCCACTCAACCCCATTCATTGCCTTGAAAAATCTAAAAAAAAAAAACAAAAAACCAACAAAAAAACAATTAAGGGAGATGGAGGAAAGATTGGGAGGAGAAATGAGAGCAATGCAGAAAAATCATGAAAACCGAATCAAAAGCTTGGTGAAAGATATACAAAAAAATACTGAAGAAAATAATATGTTAAAAAAAGTTCAAGCCTAATGTAAAAAAAAAAAAGCAAAACAAAAGGTAAATGAGGAGAGGAATGCCTTGAAAAGCAGAATTGGCCAGCTGGAAAAGGAGATTAAAAAAAGCTCTCTGAAGAAAATAACTCCTTCAAATGCAGAATGGAACTAAAGGAAGCTGATTACTTTGCAAGAAATCAGGAAGAAATAAAACTCTTCCAAAAAAAAGCCAAAAGTTAGAAGAAAATGTGAAATATCTCATTGGAAAAACAACTGACCGTGAAAAAAGATCCAGGAGAAATAATTTAAAAATTATTGGGCTTGGGGGCGGCTAGGTGGCACAGTGGATAAAGCACTGGCCCTGGAGTCAGGAGTACCTGGGTTCAAATCCAGTCTCAGACACTTAATAATTACCTAGCTGTGTGGCCTTGGGCAAGCCACTTAACCCCATTGCCTTGCAAAAACCTAAAAAAAATATTGGGCTACATGAAAGTCACAACCAAAAGAAGAGCCTAGACTTCATCTTTTCAAGAAATAATAATACAGCAAAATTGCCCTGAGATCCTAGTAGCAGAGCATAAAATAGAAATCAAGAGAATTCACCAGTCACCTCCTGAAAGAGATCCCAAAAGAAAAACTTCCAGGAATATTAAAGCCAAATTCCCAAACTCCCAAATCAAAGAGAAAAATTCTAAAAGTTGCCAGAAATAACCATTTCAACTACCGAGGCTCTATAGTCAGGATTAGACAGAATCTGTCAGCATCTACATTAAGGGCTCATAAGGATTGGAATATGATATTACAGAAGGCAAAATATCTTGGTTTACAACCAAGAATCAACTACCCAGCAAAACTGAATATCCTCTTTCAGGGGGAAAAGATGGACTTTCAATGAAACAGGGGACTTTAAAAGTTTCCTATTGAAACAACCAGAGCTGTACAGAAAGTTTGATCTCCAAGTACAGGACTCTGGTGAACCATAGAGGGAGTGGAAGAGAAGGACTAACTATTAGGAACTTAATGATATTGAACTGTTTGTATTTCTGCACAGGAAGAAAATATTGATAACTCTTATGAACTTTCTCATTTATAAGAGCTGTTAGACAGAGCATACATAGACAAAACATAGGAAGGAGCAGAATATAATGGTACAATATAGTAAAAGAATGGAGTCAATGGGGATAAAGGGAAGTACTGGGAGGAAGGAAAAGGAGATGAAGAAGAAGATAAGAAATTTCACATAAGAGTCAAGAAAACTTTTTTCAATGGAGTGGAAAAGGGGTAGGCAAGGGGGAATGAGTGAGCCTTCATTCTCATCAGAAATTGCTCAGAGAGGAAATAACATACACACTCAATATGGTGAGGAAATCTATCTTACCCTAGAGAAAAATAAGAAGAAAGGGACAGGATAGAAGGAGAGAGAATAGAATAAATGAAATTGAGGAGAAATAGAAATAGTAATAGCAACTGTGGGAAAAATATTAAAGCAATTTCTCTGGGGGACTTATGATAAAGAAAGCAACTCACGTCAGAGACAGACATTGAAATCTGAACATTGAAATCTATTCTTGAGGCTTCTTATCTTCTTGAGGGGGAGTGGTTTATGTTTACTCTTATATTTACTCATAACACATTCAATTTACATCAATGTATGGTATGGAAACAATGTAGAGACTTTCAGACAACCTTCTTTGGGGAGGGAAGGGAGGGTGCAGAAAAAATGAAGAATTCAGAGCCTTGCAAAAAAATGATGGGTACATATTACTATTGTATATAATTGGAAAGCAAATACAATGTTAAAATGTTAACAAAAGAATTGATGTTGTGCTCATCAGGATGAATGACACAAGACTCTACCATGAGGCTGACAAGACTTCTGTTAAGAGAATGCACTTCAACAGAGAGCAAAATAGCAAATTTAATGCATGTTTCACCAGCCCTCTTTTCAGAGACTATTGAAATATCACAATACCTACCTGTAAAGGAGGCAATCAATGAGAAACTGGAGTTTCCAGAACGAATGGATTTCAACCTTGAGGCAACACAGGAAAATAAATGCATGGAATTCAAATAAAATGTCATACAATGTAAGTTCTCTGTAGAACCCTCACTGGAGACAACTGCTTGTTTTGCTAGGGGGCATCAATGGAAGTTGTCTAAGCAACAATGAGCTGTCTTTCCCTTTGTCCAGATTTGCTGTAGCCTTAAAGAAAAGAAAATGAAAGTTTGATGTAGGCAGGATATGCACACCCTCTGTTTGTAACACTTGTTCATTTCTATTCATATCTAAAATTAATGGGAGAATGAATGAAACTAAGGTTTTCAGTTGTTAGAGAATGGGACCTCAGCAACAGATATTTATATGTCCTAAGGAGTAATCAGAGGCAGTGGACATGTAATTACTACAAATACTGTTTTGCATGAAGATATTAATTAGGAGAAACAAATCTAGTAGTTCTTTTGTAACTTTCAAAGAATTCCTAGAAAATGAAAGATTGCATTTTGATAGTTTTTCAATTTTAGCTTTGCAGAAAAATAGTGATAAAAGGCACAACTGGAAAGAAATGACTTGAGTTCCAAAGATAATCTCACATTTTATATTCACAGAACAAGTTTATATATTCCCTTAAAAACCTTTGTTGAATGGAATTTCAAGGCAAAATGTTCATAATTAATGACAAAAAACAATTTATTTCCAGTATTTCATTCTAATTCATCACTGAAGCATCAGTTAATGGTGTATATCCCCTAGCTCTGACTTCACTGACAGGTGTGCTGGTATCACAACTAATTTTTGGCCTGCATCTTATAAAGGTAGGTGCCTTATTTTGGGTTCTGTTGTATTGGTGTTTTTGCACTTCTATCTTACATCACACCTTAATGTGAATAAATATGCTGAAGTTGATATCAATACCAAGAAGTTTTAGGTATATATCTATTTCTTGAATCTGGTATTAAGGAGAAATATAATAAATATGAAGTCCTGAAGCTAGATTCTTTCCGTAACAATATTGGGGGGGGGGGGGTCGGCATAGCATGGGGTAAGAAAATGAGGAGGAGGGGCAGCTAGGTGGCATAGCGGATAAAGCACCGGCCCTGGAGTCAGGAGTACCTGGGTTCAAATCTGGTCTCAGACACTTAATAATTACCTAGCTGTATGGTCTTGGGCAAGCCACTTAACCCCATTTGCCTTGCAAAAACCTTAAAAAAAAAGAAAATGGGGAGGAAATATTTTTAAAATATTTTAGTTTTATATTTAAAATTTCAGGTTTCTTAATTGACAGGAGGGAACTCAGTAAAAAAAGCAAAAACCGGGTGGCTAGGTGGCGTAGTGGATAAATCACCAGCCTTGGAGTCAGGAGTACCTGGATTCAAATCATTTTTCAGAGACAATGGCAACCTGCTTTGGTAGTAGGATTTTCATCAGATGTGAAGTTCTTTATACCAGTGACATCATAGCTTAATGCTTTATCCTTGATTAAATAATATATGAATATATTATATTATATCTCGACCCTCCTCCCCACTGTTTACTGGAAGAAAGTACCACTATTTGGACACAGGCTTCTGAAAAGCTTTTGATATTTCTTGTTTCTTACTTTTGAACATATATAAGGTATAAAATCCTGATATATCAATATATAAGACTTGTAATTTCATTGGTAGAGAAAATGGCAACTCACAATCCATCTATAATGAATTATTTACATTTTACAAAGTAGCATTAAGTTTAGAACACTGAAATGATTTATGGTAAAATTACTTGTGTAAGTGGCAAGATTTGAACATAGATCTTGACAACAAAGCCTCTACTCTTTACAAGGTGCTTCCTTTCACTGACTAGGGTATAATAATTAAATTTAGGAATGTCACTCTAACTATATGGAAATATATACATATATATAAATATTCATATAATAACAAATATAACATATATACATGTATATATGCATACTCTATAAAATGCAGTTGTCATTATCTCATATAATCAATGGAAATAATTCACATAAATTCCTAAGGCATTCACATCCTTTATTATAAAATTTGTACTTCTACCAACTACATTCATGCTGGGTTATGTGAACTACTTAACTATCATACTTTTAATGGTAAGTCCTGCCTCTATTCATTTATATTTGCATATTTTCCCCTTGTTGATGTTAAAAAAAACACTTTATAAAATTTCAACCAGGGACTCATTCCTTAGTTAAATCTTTCAATAAACTGTGGAGTATTTTCCTTAATCACAATATAATCTGACTTCATCTAGGCATTCAGTAAATCCCTAGAGGCCTGTAAAACACATTCCTATTCAGAACAAATAGTATATTTTTTCAGTTTCCTTTTAAAATGATGCTCTTATCTCAGACTTGATGAGGCACTATGCCATACAGGGAAGATCACTAGTCTAAATAAATGTTCATTGACTAGGGTTCAGATAAAGAGGCCTGGTGAGCCTTCCAGTAGCTAGCTATCTGACCTTGATCCAAACATTTCACATACTCAATTGTTGTCTCTTCAGGCTAGGCAATCTCTAAATGTAAGAGAGGGACAGGATGATCTCTCAGGTCCATTATAGTTTTAGGATTCTATGCTTGAACATCTGCAAGTGTTAAAATGTTATTTCCAGCAAACTTTATCAATGTAAAAATATAAGTCTCTATTTACTTCAAGGATGACAATAGTAATAATGACAATAATAATAGCCTACATTTATATAGCTTTTTATGATCATAAAATGACCATAAATTTCATACATAATATATTAATCCTCAAACAACCCCTATGAGCTAGATAATGTAACTGTAATTTTTCCATTTGACAGATTAGGAAAATGTGCCCTGAAAGGTTTAATGACTTAGTCAAGGTCATTCAGGCAATAAATATCAGAACTGGAATTGAATTTTCATCTCAACTTCACCACTTGCATTAAAGATACTGACTCATTAGCAAAGGAAGAAAATTAGAGCTCAGTCCATACCCAAAATGAGTAGAAGTAGCTCTTTTAGTCATATAATAGAGAAGTAACATATATTTAATTCAGCTTTGCATTGATGCCAGTATTGATATGCTTGATATGCTATTGTGTGAGTCTCATGTAGTTAGAGGGAGAGAAAACTTGCATTTGTTTCATTTGTTTTTCCTTTCCAATATCCCTGATATTACTATGTACAACTTAGACTTCAGTATCCCTCTAGGAGACTGTCAGAAGATCTCGTGGCTTTTCCATATTCCCTTGTTGACTTCTGGCAGTTGCTCCAGAGCTAAAAATGCTTAGTATATCTGAGAGGAGGTCTAAATGGTGATGGCTGGCTGTATAGATTCAGTCAAGAACCATATGAGTGTCTTTCCATGATTGATCTCAATTCCCCATTAGTGAGGCACCATTGTTGAATTTTTTTCATCTTGATAAGAATGTAGATTTTTAGATTATTTGTGGATTTCAATGGTCAATTAAAGGGTACTTAATTGCTGATTAATTACTATAGATAATTATAAACAAGATTCAGGAAAAAACCCTTTCAAGGAAGCTTATTGAAAACTTTGAAAGAGAGTGAGTTATCTAACTAGATAAATGAGTAAGAGATTTTTATCTGGTCATTGTTTTCTCAATAACCACCTCACAACAATATGAAAAATAGAAAATAAAATAATGAAAACAAATACAGGTAGGAAACACATCTCCTCTCAGAATGCATGCTACAGAAAAAAAAGAAACAGATTGGATAGCATATTCATGCAGTGCCATGTACTACCCATTCATCATCTTTAATCTATAAACCTGCCTATACCATGCTCATCACACCAAGTGATTTTGGAATATTTTGTTTATGTGCCAAAACCTTTATAGTAATTTAACTATATCTATACCTAAATTCATTCACCCTGCACTGGAGATATTTGGAGACAGGCAACTTTGGAAGACTTCCAACAGTATCATCTAGATAACAAAACGCTTAATACATTAAAGGGAAAATAACCTTCTGAGCAGAGAACTGAGTAAGGGGTAATGGATAAACCAAATCTTAATCAATTATAAGATAATAAACAATTGAGCAATAAGAATAAATTTGCAATTGCAATAAAATAAATGATTTATTAATGGAAGTATATCATATATAAATGAACAAAGAGACCAAGAAAGAAGAAATGAGGGGAGAGAATTGGGTAAATAAAATGATTGGATCAATGTCAGATAGCTCTCCCTCTCTCTCTCTCTCTTTCATTCTAATGGAAAGAAAATCCATTAGGACAAGGAATCTCCAAAAAGGACATTGAAACCTCCAAGGATCTGCATAATAATAAAGAAAAACAAAAAAGAAAGCTCAGATTAAAAATAAAGATATTGAGAAGAAATCAAGATAGTAGAGAATTGGAAGGGCTGTGAATGGGAGGAAAGAATGAAAAATCCTCAGATGTAATAGTTTATTTTTTAAAAAAACCAGAGCTTTAGAACTCAAAAATATGATTATGTAAGATCAAACAAAATCAAAAGAAAAGAATGTAAGACCATGTGAGATTTCTAAAACCTAAAACAAATGGACTTGAATATAAAACTTGAAGATAATGATAATTTAAACATATTTCAGAAAAGATATAAAATAAAAATTCTGAATGTCAGACTTTAGAAAATTTTTTTTAATTGTCAAGAAATACTTTAAATAGAAGACAAAGTTGATTCTATATTACACAGAGCAAAGCACCTATTATAGTTAACTAAACAACATGATAGTAAACTACTGATTTTCAAAACAAATGACAAATGTTACAGACTTCCAGGAAAATAACTTTTTCATATAAGGGAAGATCAGATCACATATTCCTCAGTAATGAGAATTGAGAAGATTACAAAATAATATGCCAAAAATCAATTCAATTCCAAAATAATATATTTTATTAAGCTTAATTTATTCACTAATGAGAAATCATGAAATTTCAGTCAATAGGAGTATTTAAGACACCACTTCAAATTATAACAGAAAAGAATAGTGTAATTTATATGAAAACTTATCTAAAAGAAAATTTTAGGAAATAAATAGATATATACTTAACACAAAAATATTATAAGCAATGAAATAAATGCTTTTATGATTTGAGAGCAAGACAAGAATATTGTTTTGTGGTATTTTTAAAACCTTCACATTCTTTGTGCAGTATTGAAACAATAGACTATGAATGACCAAACTTCAAAGGATTATCAAAAGAATTAGAAGGGAAGAAGAAGCTAGAATTAAATTAGCATTCTATGAACTAGAATCCATGTTGCTCATTAGAATATAATTTTTATTGGGATAAGAAACACAATGAGAAATGCTTTGGGGCTGAGCAGAAAAGGAAGGAGGATCCAAGGTATAGCAAGACAAACTTTCGCTGAATTAGATTTTTAAAGGGGAGTGGATTGTAAGCGGGAAGTATTGCTAGGTAATTTTATATTTTGGACTACATGTGAAGTTTTGTATGAACAGGGTGAAATTATTGGGACAATGGGCCTGTTGAAACAAAAAATAAATAAAATTTGGTTCTTTGCACTGAGCCAGATCTCTCTGAGTACATGTTCTCCTATTGTGTTTTCCCAGAACTGGAGGTAGCATTTTTGTGATCATGAAATGGGTTCTAATCAAGAGAAGTGAGAGTATCAGCATGCAGACTTCCTCACCAGGGACCATGTTCCTTGCCATCCAAGCATGGAACATGTTCAGAGCCAGAACTCTAATGGCAACTTCACATTGCCTAATTTATGAATTAATATTTCTGTTATTGAGATTTCTCAAAAGATCTTTCAAAACTAGGATTGAAAAAGAAATGAAGAAAAGAATTATAATTGTGATAATAAATTAGCTAGGTAGAATAGCAAGAAGTCATACTTTTTATCAGACAGAGAGAATAAAGAAATTCCAAATGTGCAATGGATAATTACATGTTAACCTATTCTAGAAGGAGATGGAGTGAATTAACATATTTTAGAGAGAGTTACCTTAGCATTCTCTTGTTTAATAAGTTCCTTAGAATTGCTTCTTATTCACTTTGCATTTATTTAGAGGTTCATTTTTATCTTAATATGAGCTCTGCCTAAAAGTTTTGGCTGAATTGTTGTGCATTTAATAATTGTTTGAGTCAAACTTGGAAATTGACCTGGAATGGGAGAAAGAATTCTATACTATATTCAGAAAAGAGAAAGAAGGACAAGAGAGGAACAAGCAAACAGAATTACAAAAAGAGAAAAACAGAGACAGTCATATTAGAGACACTAATATACATACATACATACATACATACTGTAAGATGGGTAACCAGAATAATATTACTATAAGCAACAAACTGTAGGGATTAAATTTTATGAAAATTGAAGAACATGATATAATAGAATTTAGTAGAAGAAAATACTAACATCATGTATAACCCTAAAATGTGAATGGATTAAACTACTCAGTAAAATTAATGAGAATGAAATAATGGATGTGAACACAAAATCTAAGAATTTCATAACATAAGGAACATTTTAAACATATAGACCCATACACAGGAAAAATAAGTAATTAGAATCAGTGGAGAATGTCTCATTGCATTCCAAGTGTTGTAATTTTGAGTTCAGATTAAAGTAATGTCAAAACTTAATTATAGTAAAAGAGATAAGTTAGTGATGTGAATGATGTTAAAGACCTCATAGATAATGACATAATATCACAATTAATATGTGATATTAACTATGTGACTATACTATTTTTTATCTCAGAGTTGGATTAATCTAATAGAGTAAATGAGATTTTAGAGATGAACATTATGTTAGGAAAAGTAGACTTGTAAGAACTCTCAAATTTTATGAAAGGAGATATTAAAAATAAATATTTCTTAGGATCATATATTATCATTACAAAAATGTATCACATAATAGCATAGAAAAGAGTCACAAATAAATCAAAGTAGATTAAAAAGAAATAATTTTAATAGATTATAACAAAATAAAAAATAACAATCAAAAATGACATCAGTAAAAGGCACATAAGTCTAACTAGCGACTTAACAGCAATATAAACCATGAACAGGCCAAAAATAGAAACAATTAAAATTATTGTTGAAAGAATGACAGTTTAGGATTTAACATTATTAGATACAGCTAAGCAGACATTATAAAATATTTTTCTTTCTGAAAAAAAGCTTAAGAATTAATAATTTAATGTATAATTTTCAAAACTAGAAAATCAACAAATTAGCAGTTTTAAATAAAAGTAGAAGATAGAATTTGAGATAAAACAAGAAAAATGTAGATCAAATTAAGCATTAAAATTATTTTTAACTGTGTGACTTTGGACAAGTCACTTAATGCCATTGCCTTAAATAAATAAAACTTTTTTTTTAAAAAAAAGGAAAAAATCTATTAAAGTGCTATTCATTTAAAAAAGAATCATAAATTTTCTTTGAAGAAAACTTAATAATATGTTAACTTGTTTGGTTTTCAAAAAAATCAGAGGAAATTATAAATGCCAAAATAAAAATAAACAAGTCACAGGATCAAAGATGTAAACTTGTAAGGGATTATAGAGATCATGTAGCTAAAAGTCTCTCATTATCTGGTGAAGTAAATGAGGCTTGGATAGATCAAGTGACTTTTCCAAAATAATGCAGTAAGAATTTACAATGGGTATATAGGAAATAAAAATAACCAGAAGTTATCTACATATTACTTTGCCATAAAATTTCATAAATAAAAGGAAATTGTTGATTATCCACAATGAAAAAATAAGGAGTAGAAATTTGAAAGAAACAATCCAAAGCAAAAAATTTGGAAAGTTGTAAATAAACTACCAAAAGGTTTTTAAAAAACAACTGAGTTAATATGTGACAAGAAAGATGATAGAATAATCAAGTTTCTACAAAACTTTTTCATCCTTAATGATTAATTATAGTTGGCTAAAAGAAACCATTTCATCTATTAAATGTTTTTTTACATGTTATATAGTCCACAAGTGTCTCATTTATTTCAGATTGAGTCCGGCCTTACACAGAGTAGGATGGAATGTATTGGAAGAGAAAATTTCTTCTTCCCTTCAAATCTTAAATTTAATGATTTTGAGTTTTCAGGAAACTTCTTCCTGTACCTGATTCTTCAATATTCAATACTGTAAATCTGGAAGTGTGGAAGGGTTTTTGGGTTAAAATACAATCTCTCTCTCTCTCTCTCTCTCTCTCTCTCTCTCTCTCTCTCTCTCTCGATGTATAGACCTGTATGTTTATGTGTACGTGTATAATATATTTACTACCATCCTAACAGAAATATAGACAAACTGTAGTACTTACCAGGAAAACACACACACACACACACACACACACACACACACACACACACATAAATGTATATGTGTAAGTATGCATGTCTTGTGTGTTGGTATAGAAGGGAAAAATATTACAACATTAACAATTTTCTTTGTAATGACATCTTTTTTATTTCATGCATTTAAAAACATTCTGAAAAAGAAGGTGGGTTGTGCCAGACTGCCAAATGGGTCCATTATACAGGGAAAAAAATGTTTAAAAAGAAAAACAAACTTGCACCAAAAGATGGAAAGAGAAATAGAAATGAGATATATTTAACTCCTTAATTCCTTTAGTTCCTTAATAGATTTTAAATAATTTGATTAAGAAGTAAAAAAAAATGAAGATTTTTAGATTCTATATTTAAATTATCTGTAATTTGTTACCATAGATAATTTGGAATGGTTGTGTCTCTTTTAAGATAATTTCAGCCTCAAGTATGATAATGGTGATTATTAAAGTCAGCATGTAGTTAGTTACCTAGGGATTCCCTATTTAATTTTGCTAATTAGAGAAAGTATTTGATATTTTTTCAACTTTTTTCCTTTTGGTAATATAATAAGAATTCAATCTAAATTAAAGTAAATCCAAAGAAATTCATAGGGTTGTGCATTTAGAAATTGAAGGAAGTTTAGAAATCAGTGCTCTCATTAATGCTAGTTATTATTACAACATCCAAAGTCTTTCAAGAATCCTCCTTTTAGAGTCAGCTAGATGGCACAGTAGATAGAGCACTGGATCTGGAGTCAGGAGGACCTGATCTTAAGTCTGACCCCAGACACTTAATAATTACCTAGCTGTGTGACTTTGGGCAAGTCACTTAACCCTATTGCATTGTAAAAAAAAAAAAACAACAACAAAAAATGAATCCTTTTATTTATCGACAAAACAAAGGTTCTCTCACTGAGTAAATTCTTTCTCTCAGTCCTCTCAGAGTCTCTGTCCAATCATGACAGGAAATTTCTCTTTTGAGCCTCTGTAATTGGAATGAGTACATTTTTTTTTCTGTGCAGGAACATATTATGTGGAAAAAATGCATGTTTTCTGCAAGTTTTATTTGTTATTTAGTTGTTTTAGGCTAATTTATAGGGTACTTAAGAAGAAAGTAATATGAATTGCAATTTTGTGAAATTCATATTTTGGCCCATATTTGACACAAAATATTCAACATTGGGATAAAAGGCAAAAAAAAAAAGAATTAAACACTGACACAATTAAATCCTTTCACAAGGATGCATTAGAATGTAATTCTGGTGCCAGTACCCTCTGTTATTCCATCTGCAGTAATATATATTAAAGTTGCTGCAGTTAAAAAACTCATAATTGATTCTTGTGATCGAGTTGGTGGTCCACCATCTTGAAGCAAACTATTGTATGTCCCAATCATACCTCTCTGCTGAGTGTCCCTTGGAGCCCAAAGTGTTTAACTCTTAAAAATTTAGAGAGTGCTCAAAGCAGGCCCAAGTTCCCTGGATATCCCAACTAGGAATAATGGAATAGGAAGTTGGTTCTCTTTTATTGGTTTTCAGAACTGGGGCCATGATAATAGGGATGACCAGGGGCATTTCTATTTTTGTATTATGCCACCAGAAGTGAAATTCTTAGACAGGTGCAAGACAAAATGCATTTGGCAAGAATGTTTTAATTAATCAAGGCTGAAAGTTGGAAGTTCAAATGTAATTATATCCCATCATAGTTACAACCATAATGATACCAGTCTGGTGGCATTATTCCCATGACTTGCCTGGCAGCCCCTGGGAAACCAGTCTTTGGGTTCTGGGTGGAGAGTGGTTGATGATCTGAAAGCAAAGGCCACATTGATGAGTAGTAGTCCATCTGGAGACAGATTGGGATGTCCATGAAACAGGTTTGAATGACCATTGTCACAGCCTGGTGTTGATGAATTGCCAAGATGCTTCATTGATTTGCAATGAAATCCCATACTAGCAATTAGTCCATCAAGAGACAAGCTTGGATATATCATATGTTGCTACTTTTTCCTAGAAATCATATATTAGTGCTCTTGCCCGGAGTTGCTGGAGTACCAAGGTCCCTTGCTGATATGGAAGGGGAAATCATACTCCAAGGTCAAGGACTCCTGCAGCACCCAGATGATCTCCAGAAGTCTTGTTTCCTATCAAATTAGGCCATAGGATGAAGTGGTTTGGAAAAGGCAAGTGAGAAGGATGTCTTCGCACAGTATACTCCTCACTATAATAAATGTAATGTGTGAATCTTGCCGCCATTAACTTGATTTGCCTGGTCCTCTACAAAGATGGGCAATTATTATTATTACTGTTGTTGTTGTTGTTGTTCATATTATTCATTATCTTTACAACAAGGGAAGGGGATTAAAGATATGTAAGCAAGGAATGAGAAGACCTCTTCTCTTTACATTTCTGAGCCTCCATTTCTTAACCTTTAAAATATTTTCTATATTGGATTTAGAAGTGGTTTTTGGGGGTAGCTAGGTGGCACAGTGGATAAAGCACCTGGAGTCAGGAGTACCTGAGTTCAAATCCTGCCTCAGACACTAAATAATTACCAAGCTGTGTGGCCTTGGTCAAGCCACTTAACCCCTTTGCCTTACAAACACCTAAAAAAACAAAAAAGTGTTTTTTTCTGACTACTGTCTCCCTTAATCTACCCTGCCTATTATGCCGCCTGTTTTCCTTCTCTGAGCCTTTTACTCTCCTGCCTCTCTGTTGAAGGAAATGAATATCTATTAGGTAACTAGATTATTAGGTAACTTCAATCAGGTCAGAGCAGCACCTAGGAAGGTCAAGCTTTTCCTAATATCCTCCCATGTTGTATTGGTCTGAACAATTACTTTACCCTGATTTTGAATTATTTCTTTCATTCTAAGTTCAGTTTGAGGCATTATTTTAATTTATTTGTGGGGAAATTTAGGAAGGCCAGGTAATTTTCTGTCTTCACCATCTTCCCAGAAATCTTTCTTGAGGTTAATTTATTAGCATATCTATATGGGATGATGATACACATAGCCTTAAAGAGCTTTATGAGCACTAGGGCTATTGAAAATTAATTTCAGTACCATATCATATAATTCTCCTTCCTTATGCCAATTTGGATGATAATGAAGTTAAAGCTCTGCCAATTCCCAACCCCATTCTCTCTTTCATTGTACAAACTATTCTTTGGTTGCCTTATACATGTGGGATAATTTTCCCCAATCTTCTGATATATTCTCCCAGTGCATCCCTCCTTCTCATACTTCTGTTCTTTTGAACTTAATAAATTTAAACCCATCTCCACCAACACTGAACTGGTTCAAGGAAAGATTATACCTACGCTCAAAACTGGGTATCACTGTTCTTAGATTTTTTGCTCGTATATGCCCTAGAATTGATAAAGTTCTTGTGTTTACATGTATCATCTTAAACACCTTGTTAAGCTTTCTAAGAACTGATTTAAGGCTTGTGATCACAGTACATTTTTCTCTGAAGTAGAGGTAACTGTTTTTGACTTCACTGCCTTATTCTGAATTTGAAGTCACCATAGTGGCAATATATGGTCATTTTCTTTCTCTTTTGCTTATTGATTTTTGATGAGTTATTTGACTGCTAAAGACCAGCACTGAAAAGAAAATTTGCCTACAAGAATTAGGAGGTACATAAGATATTAAACATTAAAGACCAATTATAAGGGATTTAATAGGTTCAAACTATTAATTCCTTACATGGGAAAATTATCTAAACTTTTAAGAATTTATCATAAGCGCACAGAGAGATAGAAAACCCAAGATTAAATCAAATATGCTAGGATGGTTATTAAAAATAAAAGTGGATACAGAGATAAAATGGAGCAATTAGCACACCAATGGAAGTGTGAATGGAGGTGCTGTTACAGTGGAGGACAAAATTGGGTGGAGGACTGGTAGTTCTAGAATCTTATCTCATCAAATCTGGGCTAAAAGGCAATAGTATACTGGAAGGGTATAAAAATCTTCTTACCTTACAGAGAAATAGCAGAGTGAGCAGATAAGGTCACAAAGGGACTCTCAGAAGCACAGATTAAGAAATAAAAGGGCATGAGAAAAAAATAAGGGAGGACTTCAGAAGGGATAGTAGATTAAGGAATAGGAGGGCAAGGGGAGAAGATAAGTGGGAGATTCTTAATACTGGTGAGATTAGGGAGGTATTGACCAGAAAAATTAAACATCTGAAAAGGGATAGGTAATAAGAGGGAGAACATAAACAGAGAGAAAAGATAATATGGAAGAAAACGTCTAACTAGTCATTATAACTTTGATTATGAATGAGAAACTTCATTATAACTTTGATTATGAATGAGAAACTTACCCATAAAAATGGAAATGAATAGCAGAATGAATTAAAAGCCAGAATCCAACAACATATTCCAATACAAAGAAACACATTGAAAAATGAAAAACACACATAGAGTAAAAATCAGGGACTAAAGTAGAATTTATTATGCTTCAGTAGATGCACAAGAATGTTGAATAGTAATCATGTTCTCAAAGTTTGAACTAAAGTAGAATGAATTAAAAGAGATAAACTACTTTATGATAAAAAGTACCATAGGTATTTAAGTAATGCCAATTCTAAATATGTATGTACCAAATGCTGTAGCATCCAAAATTTTAAAGGAAAAGCTAAATGAATTATGGGTAGAAATTGATAGCAGAATTATGATTGTGTGGGACTTTAAACTTCTCTTTTCAGAACTAGATAAGTATTAACAAAAAATAAATAAGAAAGATTTTAAGGAGATGAATAGCATCTTAGATAAGCCAGATAGGATAATTATCTTGATAGGATAGAATGGGAATAGAAAGAAATAAAAAACTGACCATATATTAGGGCATTAAAATATTTTATATTTAAAGCAGAAAAGTAGAAATATTTTTATTTATATTTATTTAATTTTTGTACAAATTATGTGTTTTATACATTATTAAAATATTCTTGTTTAAGAATAATATCCCCTCCACCCCAAAATATAGACCCTCATGAGCAATAAAGTAAAGGAAGGAGGAAAAAATAAAATAATAATAACAACAATAATAATAATAGGGGCAGCTAAGTGGTACATTGGAAGGAGCACTGGACCTGGAGTCAGGAACACCTGAGCCCAGTTCTGGCCCCAGATACCCAACAATCACCCAGCTGTGGGACCCCTGGCAAGCCACCTCAACCTCACTGCCCTGCAAAATCCCCCCAAACCAAATTAAAATAAAATAAAATAAAATATTAATAATAATAATAATAATAATAGTGGCCAGGTGGTGCAGTGGACAGAGCACTGGCCCCAGAGTCAGGAGCACTCAGGTTCAAATCCAGCTTCAGACACCCAACAATCAGCCAGCTGTGCAACCCCAGGCAAGCCACCCAACCCCATCTGCACCGCACCCCCCCAAAAAAAATAATAAAAAATGTGCTTCAGGCTGTGTTCCAACACCACTAGTTTTTTCACAGGTGGATCCCATTCTTTAGGATAAGTCCATCACAAAAAACTACATCCACAATTTTCCGCTGTTGCCATTGCTGATTGCAACTCCCTCCATTTGCATTTCCCCACTACCATACACTATATTTTCTCTCTCCTTTCACTCTGTCCCTCTTCTTAAATGTGCTGTAGGGTAGCTGAGTGGCACAGCAGACTAATCATCAGCCCTGGGGCCAAGAGGGCCTGAGCTCACATACCACCCTTAAGGTCCAGCAGCCACCAGACCCTGTGGTCCCAGACAGGCCATCCAATGCCAGTCACTTGCAAGAAGTAAAAAAGAAACTGTGTTATATATGACAACTTTCCCCTACAGTCCACCATCTCCTCTATCACTTACATCCCCCCATTCCCCTGTTCCCCTTCTCTCCTTCTTATTCTAGATATCTATACCCCATTGAGTATATATAAGCTATTTCCTCTCTGAGTCACCTCTGATGAGAGTGAAGATTCCCTTATTCCCCCTCACCTATCATTGCAATAGCTCATTGTAAGAAAAAAAAATCTTACTATATGAAATAGCTTAACCTATTGTACCTCTCCTTTCTCTTACTCCCATTACATTTCCCTTTTAGCCATGGACCCCATTTTTACAAGATATTATATCTTCAAACTCAGCTCTCTTCTGTGCTTCATCCATAAAAGTTCCTTCTACCTGCTCTATTAAATGAGTCAGTATCATTTTTCTATATAGGAATACATGTAATTCATCATCATTCAGTCCCTCATATTTATCCTTCTCCTCCACTCTCTATGCTTCACCTGAGTCCTGTACCTGAAGATCAAACTTTCTATTCAGCTCTTGCCATTCCAACAGGCACATTTGAAATTCCCCTGGTTCATTGAAAGTCCATCATTTTCCTCGGAAGAGGGCATTCAGTTTTGCTGGGTAGTTGATCCTCGGTTGCATTCCGAGCTCTTTTGTCTTCTGGAATATTATATTCCCAGCTTTTAATGTAGTTGCTGCAATTTTAAAAAACTAGAAAATTAACAAATAAAATATCCTTAATAAAAAACATAATCAGAAATCCTAAAAATTAAACATTAGATTAATAGAATTGAATATAAGAAAACCATTGTATTAATAAATTAAATTAGGAGGTGGTTTTATTAAAAGATATTAAAATGAATAAACCATTGGTTAAACTGGTTTTAAAAAGAGAAGAAAACCAAATCACTGGAATCAAAAATGAAGATAGTGAATGTACCATTAATGAAGATAAAATCAAAGAAGTCTTTTGGGGAATTTTTGCCCAATTATATCAATAAATTTAACAATTTATGTGAAATGAAAGCATATTTAAAAATAAAAACTTACTAGATTAACAGAAGAAAAAATAGAATGCTTTTAGGGAATAGAATATTTTTAGGGAAAAATAATTAAACAGATTATAAATGGAAAAAACATCAGGGCCATATGGATTTACAGGTAACTTCTACCTAACATTAAAAGATCAAATAATTCCAAAAACAAATAAATTATTTGTGATAATACACAGGAAAAGAGTTTTACCAAATTCTTTTTATGAAACAAATATGATGCTAAGACTTAGGCCAGGAAAAGCAATGAAAATTATAGACCAATTTCATTAAATAATATGAATGCAAAAAATTCTAAATAAAATACTTGGTGGGAGACAACAACAATATTTCACAAAGATATAATTGGTAATGATTTGTGTGGGTTTATTTTATGCCCTCCTTTGCTTAAATGTATTGATTGTTTCAACTGTTTTTTTAGTTGAATCTCAAGGATTTTCCAAGTATATCATCATCATCAAAAGAGATAACTTCATTACCTCATTGTCCATTTTGATTTCTTCAATTTCCTTTCTCAATGTTTTTTGTAGTATTTTTAACACAACATTGGCTATATTGATGATTGTAGGCATATTTGTTTTACTCCTGATCTTATTGTAAAGTTTTTATCTTATCCCAATTGTAAATTATACTTGCTGATGGAGGTAGGTAGATGCCTCTTAACATTTCAAGGAAAAATTTCATTTAAACCTATGCTTTCAATATTTTTAATATGAATCAGTGTTGCATTTTTTCAAAATGCCTATTCTATTGATTCACCTTTCTATTTCTGCAATCTATTTTCTGTATATATTGGCAAAATCATATGATATTTGTAATTTTTGCTCTTGCTGTATAATCAATTATACTAATAGATTTTCTTATATTGTTATCTCTGCATTTCTGACATAAATTTATGGAATAAGAAAGAAATTATCTCTTTGATTTTTGATGATGATATACTTGGAAAATCCTAGGAATTCAACTAAAGAACTGGATGAAATAATCCATTTAAGCAAAGGAGCAGAGTATAAGATAAACCCACATAAATCATTACCATTTTTATATGTTACCAACAAAACCTTCAAGAATAGATAATAAGTTATACCATTTAAAATTCCCATAGACAGCATAATATATATATATATTTATATAATATATATATATATTATTATATATATATATATATATATATGAAAGTCTACCTCCTAAGACAATCCCAGGAACTACATAAAGATAATTATAAAACACTTTTTACAAATACAGCTAGATTTAAATAATTAGAAAAATTAATTATTGATGAATGTGCAGAGTCAATATAATAAAAATGACAATTCTGCCTAATCTTATTCAAGTCCATCCCAATTAAATTACCAAGAATTATTTTATTGAACTAGAAAAAATAATAACAAAATTCATTTGGAGGATAAAAAGATCAAGTATATCAAATGAATTAATAAAAATATATAAAGGAGAGAGATCTGGAAACAACATATCTTAACTATATTATAAGGAAGAAATCATCAAAATTGGGTAGTTAAGAGGTACACTTAATAGAGTGTCATATTTGCAGTCCAGAAGATATGAGTTGATGTCTTCAGCCAAGTCACTTAAGTCTCTTTCTCTCAGTTTCCTAATCTATAAAATGTATTGGTAAAGGAAATGACAAACCACATCAATATATTTGCCAAAAATATGGCATCCTGAAGAGTCAGACATGACTGAAACAGCTAAGTTGCAAAAAATTATCAAAATTATTTGATACTTACAAAGAAATAGAAAGGTGAAACAACAGAACAGAATAGATGTCAATACACAGTGTTAAATGATTATAGTAACATTGCTTTTTACAAATGAAAAGATTTAAGCTTTTGGGATAAGAATTAAAAATTGGAAAACTAGAAAGCTCTCTGGCATAATTTGGGTATTTATCAAAATCTTTTACTCTTTACCAAGATAAGTTCAAAATGTGTATGCCACCTAGATATGAAGGGAGTTATTAGAAGGATATGAAACTTGTTACCTATCAGAATTATGGAAAGGAGAAGAATTTTCAAATAAATAAATAGCATTGTGATATATAAATGGATAATTTTGATTACATTAATTTCATAAGTTTTGCACAAATGAAAATACTGTAGCTATCATATGAATTAAAACAGAAAATTGAGAAAATATTGTAGACAATCTCTTGGATAAAGATCACATATCTTAAATACAGTAGAACCTTGGTTTACGAATTTAATTTGTTCCAAGATTCCATTCTTCATGAAATTTGTTCATATTGCAAAATGAATTTTCCCCTAGTAAATAATGTAAAGTTAGATAATTGGTATATGCCCAAAAATATTAATATAAAATTTTTATTTATAATTTTAATTAAGTTTTTTGTCTCTAATGAGCCTGAAATACAGTTGCAAGGAATACACAATATAAATGGAAAATAAAACAAATTATGCTTCTCCTTTACCTTTGAGAAGAGTCATGACTGGCATAAGGGAGATGAGAGGGCAGAGGAGGAAAATTGTTACCTAGAAGGAAAATCTCCTTCCATGAGAACACTGGGGATTTCAACATCTGTAGTGTTCTCTCTTACGTTACTTTTAACTCTTCTGCTTCAATCACTTTCATGTTTGACTCACTGATTTTTATTTCTATTTATTTACATCTGAATGAATTGGAGAGGGGAGGTAGTTGAAACTGGGAGACCACTTAGAAGACTATACAACAGTCTGGGTAAGAGGTAATGAGGACATGAGCAAAGGGGATGCTTGTAAATACTGAGAAGGGGCTGTCTTTGGAGATAGTATTGAAGTAGAAATGAACAATGTGTGTTGAAGTAAGGTTCTTTTGTTTGACATATGAAAGCAAAATAACACCCAAAAAATAAGGTTCCTTTGACATATGAAAACAAAAAAAAATATTGCCCTAGTTGAGCATCATTCCTTTATGAGCCGTTCAAGTTCAAAAATGATGTTCATTTAGTGAATTATTGCTTGTCCCACAAGACAAATTTTGCAAAAACATCTGCCTTGTCCAATAAAGCATACATAAACCAGGCTACTTATAAGCCAAGATTCTGCTGCATAGAGAACTTTGTCAAATTTATAAGAATATGTTATTCTCTAATTGATAAATAGTTGAAGGATATGAACAGGTAGTTTTTAAATATGTGTGTGTGTTTTATGTGTGTGTGTGAGTGAGTGTGTATTTGTTTCTGAATGTAAAGATAGTTTTCAATATTTATTTTTGCAAATTTTTCTCCCCCTCACTTTTCTCTATCCCTACCTTAAGACAGAAAGTAACAGGTACCATAACATTTTCATATCAGTAATGTTGTGAAAGAAGAATCAAAACAAAAGGGAAGAATCATGGAAAAGAAAAAATTAAGAAAGCAAATTTTTTAAAGTAAAAATTATGTGGTTTGATCTGCATTCAGTTTCATAGACATTTCTTTAAATGTTGATGGCATTTTAGAATTATCTTTGATCACTGTCTTGCTGAGAAAAGCTAAGTCTATCATAGTTAATCATTATACACTATTGTTGTTGCTGTCTAGTGTTCTGCTTCTTCTCACTTTACTCAGCATCAGTTCATGTAAGTCTTTCCAAATTTTTCTGAAATCTACCTGTTGTCATTTCTGTTTTTGTTTTTTGCTAGGCTTTTTTTTGCTAGGTTAAGTGTCTTGCCCAAGACACACAGCTAGGTAATTATCAAGTGTCTGATGCTTGATTTGAGCTCAGGTCCTCCTGACTCCAGCTGGTGCTCTATTCAGTGCACCACCTAGCTACCCCTCTCAATTTTTATAGAACAGTAATATTCCATTACATTCATATACCACAATTTATTCAGCCAATACCAAATTAATGAGCATTCCCTCAATTTCCAGTACTTTGCCCCCACAAAATGAGCTGCTATGAATATTTTTGTATATGTGGATCTTTTCTCCCCTTTTATGATTTATTTGGGAAACAGACTTAGTTGTAATATTACTAGAATGTGGTATGTACAAATTTATAGCACTTTATACATAATTCCAAAATACTCTCCAGACTAGTTGGATCAGTTCATAACTCCATCAACAATACATTAATGTCTCAGGTTTCTCACATCCCCACCAATATTTATCATTTCCTTTTTCTGTCATATTGGCCAATTTGATAGATGTGGTAGAGACATTTTAATTTACATTTTTTTCTAGTTAATGATGAGTTAGAGAATTTTTTCCTATGACCATAGATAGCTTTGACTTCTTCATTCGAAAACTGCCTGAACTGTCAACTCTCACATAGAAGCTCTCTTTACGATGACAAAGATCTGAAAATTAAGGGAATGCATCAACTGGGAAATGATTGAACAAGTTGTGACATATGATTATGATAGAATACAAATGTGCAATGAGAAGTGATGAACAAATTGATCTTAGAAAAATAGAAAAATAGAAATAATGAAGAGTGAAATGAGCAGAGAAACAGCAATATTGTTTAAAGAATAATTGTAAATTGTTTAATTATTCCAAGCATCATAAATACTCAAATCTACTACAAAGAATCTATGAAGAAAGTTACTAGCCACTTCTAGAGAAATAATTAATAAATGGACTTATGCTTAGTATGGTTGTGTATGTATGTGTACATCTGTGTGTGTCTGTGTGTGTTAAATGATGACCTTCTTTAGTGCAATGTGGGGAAGGAGGAAGGGAAAGAGAAAGTGAAAAAACACATACTAAAAAAAATGTAAACTGAGTTTAGTCCCTTATGATTTCGCACCCATGTTAACTCTTTTAGACTTTTCTTGAGTCTTTTGTTTGTATGTCAGTTGTTCAATTAAACTCTGAGCTTTTCATAAGGAATGGTCAAAACTCTTCATTTATTTTACTTTTTTTTTTGCCTTTTGTAGGATTTTATGCAGTTTTGCTTGACATGTTATTCTCTTTTGCCATGAAGAAAATTTTATTCCAAGTCCTCAACTTTTTTTCATAGTGGTAGTTACTAAATCTTGTGTGATACTGACTGTAGCTTTATAGTATTTGAAATAATTCTTTCTGTCAGCTTTCAGTACTTTCTTCTTGACCTGATAGCTCTGAAATTTGGCTATTATATTCCTAGGAGTTTTAAATTGCAGATTTTTCCTCTGGTTCTAAGATAGTCAAGCAGTCTTCTTTTATAAATTCTTGAAATGTGATCTCTTGAGTCCTTTTCTGGACTTGCTTAACCTTTTCCCAGGCAAACATTGAAGAGGTGGGAGACAAGAGAGACCAGAGAGACAAGTTCTCCCTGTACACCAAGATCTCCATTTCTTTACCAAAATACAAGTGCTTAAATATCCTCCCTAGTCCCTCGTCTACTCTAACTCTCGTGGAACTTAGTAAATAATGCTCTGGTGCTCAAGGATACCAGGTGATGAAGATTTACAGTACTCCCACCCACAACAGTCCCTAACATATCCCCCTTTTTGTCATTTTTGAAGCAAAATTCCTTAATTCAATTACATCTCAGGTATAAGCGGATATGCTCAGATCCCAACTACATTAATAACTTAAATTAACCTAATTTAAGCAATTAAATTCAAAATTCAAACTAAAAGGAGTAACATTTAACACTACCTATTTTAAAGTTTAGACACTAACACAAACACAGAAAACAACTCTTTTGTATTTCAAACTTATCAAAGTGAGATAGATTATTGGACACCCTGGCTGACACAAAAAATATCTCAAAATATAGAGACATTTTCCCACCTCTCCAGGCCAGTGGAGAGATGTGAAAACATACTATTGATTAAATACACACACATACACACACACACACACACACACACACACACACACACACACACACATACACACAGCAAAATATTAGCCATGAGCACAGGCTTCATTCAAAAGAGAAAATCTAAATTTCCCAATCCCAGAAAAAGGTCTTCTTCACCTTTTTTCTTAACTAATTTGACTGTGAAGCTTCCCAATCAATAGCCTATTGCCCAACCCCCCCTTCTCCCCAAACCAGTAAGAAGGTATAGGGGTCCCTCGATTTCTAAAATAAGCTTTTTGAGACTTAGGCTTGAGTTTTGAAATTCCAAAAAGGAAGATTCCCTTCTTCCTTCCCCCTCCCTCTGCAGAAGGTGGGAGTGGCAGGCAATGAGAGAAACATTTGCTATTACTTGAGCTGTTGACAAGAGTACAATTTGGAGTTGTTGAATTTTCTGAAGAGTAGTCAACACCATTACAAATTGTCCAATAGCATGTGGCATTTTTACGGGTTTTTTTTTTTTTTGCAAGGCAAACGGGGTTAAGAGGCTTGCCCAAGACCACACAGCTAGGTAATTATTAAGTGTCTGAGACCAGATTTGAACCCAGGTACTCCTGACTCCAGGGCAGGTGCTTTATCCACTACACCACCTAGCTGCCCCTGCATTTTTACTCTTAACACAGCAAGTGCAGTTAGTGTACACCTCACAGCTTTCTGGTGCTGGAGGAACAGTTGTGGTTTCTGGAGTGAAATTCATTGCAGAATCAGGGTCTGAGGCAAAGATGAGAAATTTCTAAAGTTGACCGTGGGTCATGCTTAATGCACATAGTGCAGTCAGGCTGGCAGCCAGGGCCAAAGGAACAGCAAGCAGGTCCTCAGCATACCATTCATGATACTGGTATAGACTGCTGCTGAGGAAGAAGCTCCATCCTTGGAGACTCCACTTCCTGCTGGCTCCTCAGTGATAAATACCTATTTGCCTTCTCATGTTTGCTGATTCATTAATGCTGAATACTTATTTGTCTTCTCACTTTCACTTTCCTTAATGTCAAATACTTATTTGTTCCTTTTACTTTCACTTTACAACTCTTTGTTCCAACTTAAAATCAGCCCCCTGGCAACAAATCAACCTATTACCTCTTCCAGGGTCCTCTGCTTTGGGATGTCTCCTGGATGTTGCTGGTATCTCCTGGTCCTTATCCAGGACTCCACTCAGTTAGATTTACCTTCCTGTCCCTGTTTGGGCAACATTATGTTGAGTCCCTTTCTGGACTTGCTTACTCTTTTTGCTAGGTAAACATTGAAGGGATGGGAGACAAGAGAGACAGGTTCTCCCTGTACACCAAGATATTCATTTATTTGCCAAAATACAAGTGCTTAAATATCCTCCTCAGTCCCTGGTCTACTCCTACTCTTGTGGAACTTAGTAAAACAATGCTCTGGTACTCAAGGATAGCAGGTGATGAAGATTTATAGTACTCCCACACACAACAGTCCCTAACAGTGATCTAGAGGCTTTTTTTGTTTTGGGTTTTTTTTTTTTTTGCAAGGCAATGGGGTTAAGTGGCTTGCCCAAGGCCACACAGCTAGGCAATTATTAAGTGTTTGAGGCTGGATTTCATCTCAGGTACTCCTGACTCCAAGGCCAGTGCTCTATCCACTGCACCCTCACTTTTTTAAAATAAATTGTTAATGACTTTCTGATAGTTCCTAAATTATCTCTTGACCTAGTTTTTCTAGGTCAGTTTTTTCCTCTGCTATTTTATATTTTATTCATATTTCAATCTTTTGACTTTGTTTTATTGTTAATTTTAAAAAATATCTTTACTTATTTCATTAAACATTTCCAATTATATGTAAAAAATAATCATCATTTCAAAATATATATTTTAAGTTTCAAATTCTCTTTTCTCCCACGTGTCCCCCCCAAAAAGGCAAGTAATTTAATTGTGATTATACATGCTAAGTCATGCAAAACTTATTTTCATATTAATCTTGTTGCAAAAGGGATTACAAATAAAATAAGACAATAAAGATAAAAAAGTAAATACTTTTTTCTCTGGTGATGGATAGCATTTTTCATCTTTAGGAAATCTTTCTTTATCTAAATCATTTATCCAATTTGATTTTATATAATTTTTTTTGCCAAGCTATTTTTTATTTTTTGCATCAATTTCTGTCAAATGATGAGTTCTCAACCTAATAGCTTTGATCTTTTAATTTGTCAAATGCTAGATACACTATGCTGTTTGTTATATACCTAACCTATTCCACTAATCCACTTTTTATTTCTTAGCTAATACCAGATTGTATGATTACTGCTTTGAAATAAATTTTGGCATCTGGAACTGCTAGGCAGCCTTCCTTTGGTTCCCTTTATATTTTTGACCTTTTACTGTTCAAGATGAATTTGGTTACTTTTTTTTTTCTAGCTCTATAAAGTAATTCTTTGGTAGTTTTATTGACATGACACTGAACAAATTAATTAATTTTGATAAAATGATCATTTTTATTATATTGGATTAACCACTCCATGAACAATTGATATTTTTTCAGTTTTTTTTTTTATCTGACTTGATTTGTAGGGAAAAAAAGTGTTTTGCAAATGTGTTCATTAAATCTTTGGGTATGTCTTGCCAATTAGATCACCAAGTATTTTATATTGCCTGCAGTTACATTAAAAGAAATTTCTCTCTATTTTTTGTTGCTGGGTATTTTTGGTAACTTGTAGATATGTTTGTGATTTATATGGGCTTATTGAAATTGTTGTTGAAATTGTTAATTTTTTGAACTAATTTTTCTTTTAGTTGTTTCTCTAGGCTTCTCTAAATAAACCATCATATCATATCATATATCATCTGCAAAGTGATAGCTTTATTTCTTCATTGTCTGGTATTAGACTTTCATTTTATTTTTCTTTTATTATTGCTATACATAGTATTTCTAGTACAATTTTGAATAATAATTGATAATGTACACCCTTGCTTCACCCCGAACTTATTGGGAAGACTTCAAGTTTATCTTAAAGGTAATTCTTGTTCTTTGTTTTAGATAGATTTTTTTTATCATTTTAAGAAAAGTGAAATAGATTTCTGTGCTGTGTGGTATTTTTTTAGGTTTTTGCAAGGCAAATGGGGTTAAGTGCTTTGCCCAAGGCCACACAGCTAGGTAATTATTAAGTGTCTGAGGCCAGATTTGAATTCAGGTACTCCTGACTCCAGGGCCGATGTTATATCCACTGCACCACCTAGCTGACCCATGTGCTATTTTTAATAGGAATGGATTTAGTATTTTGTCAAATGTTTTTTTCTAATGAGATGATTTTTTGTTATTATTGTTATTGATATGGTTAATTATGCTAATATTTTTCCTAATATTGAGCCAGTCCAGAATTCCTGATATTAATCCCACTTGGTCATAGTTTATGAACTTTGTGATATACTGTAATCTACTTTCTAGTATTTTATTAAAAATTTTTGCATCAATATTCATTAAATAAATTGGTCAATTTTTTTTCTTTATCTTTTTTTGTTCTTTTTGGTTTAGTTATTAAGACCATATTTTTATCATAGGAATTTGGTAAGACTGCTTTACCTATATTTTCTAAAAGTTTGTATAGTATTGAAGTAAATTTTTTCCTTAACTGGTAAAATTCATCTGTAAATCCTTCTGGTTCTAGAGATTTTTTTCTTTGGGAGCTCACAGATGACTCATTCAGTTTTTTTTCCTATAACTTGATTTGTACTCAGCTCTTGCTGACTTCAAGTCCAACATTGTATTGCCTACCTTACCTAGTTGCCTCAAAAAGAAGAGTCTATAGATAGGAGGTAGCAAGATTTATGTTTCGTGACAATTTTTAATAGGTTAATCCTATAAGGACGATAGATTGAACAGTGAAGGTGATAAAAGGAGAGGTCTAGAGGCAATGGGATTCTCATTCCCCACCATGAGCATTGAGTTGGAGTGCATGAAATGAAAGTACTCAGTTCTAGTAAGTCAGTATTAGAAGCTACCAAGGGAAACACTATCATCAGGAAGGAGTCATGTGTCAATGGGGAATAAGAAACAAAAGTATTGCAAGAGAAAAATTTTTAAGACCAAAGGAAAATAATTATGGATTAGATATTCCAGGGGTCACAGTGGAAGGAGCAAGTAGATCTTAAGTGGGATATTAGGAGTATAGTATTGAAGTTTATAGGTATTAGGGAATGTGAAGTCAAGAATAGGGAACAAAGTTTACCACCTATCTTAGGCACCAGAAATTCAAGATGCCTGGTTATGTAAGGGAAAGGAAGTACAATGATTTGGAGAAAGTTTTGTTAAAGGAGAAACAAGATTAGACAGTTTGGGTTCCTTTCTTGACGATCAATCTCCTGATAGGTGGAGATGTTTTATTTTGTGAAACTCAAGTTGATTCACCTCACAACAGAAAGGAACAGACACAAATATGAGAGCCAAAAAAGATAAGGGTGCCTTTTTAAAATATTCTTGGAAAAACTAATTAAATTGGGCTGATTTATCTACTCAAATTTTATATTACATAACCATAATTTGTTCTATGGAGCTACTTAGCTACATTTCTGAGCCTTTATTGAATTCATATAACCTTTCTAAATGCCTTAGTCTTCTAATTCAGTAAATAAATTGACCTCTCAATGAACTTCTGTTCACTTGAAAATTTTGGCACATATCTATTCTTTCCTCCTTCACTCTTCTTTTGTGATATCCCTACTCCTCATTAAAGTCACCAATTTAATTCAATCCTTGCTATTCCAACATCTTACAATAATAGTCAGAAACAGTTGAGAGAAGAGAAGTGAGTCGTGGTTTAGTAGCTAATTCAACTATGTGAATCAGTAAAACAGGACAAGATATGGTCCACATTCTTTCTCCTTAGATTTGGGGGAAAATCTTAGACCTGGGAGGTGGTTTCATGGTATTGGGATCCCAGGGATAATATTCTGTTTTACTACTTGGTGGTTTAATCTAGAGGAGGATCTTGGAGTGAGGCATGAGAACAATAATCTATTCAGGGAAGAAATTTCCCTCAACCACTGTAAATTTACATTACTTGGATGTTAAGTCTTTAGGCAAATTCCCATATGTCTTATTCAAGTTATGGCACTAGTCAATTCCATCTAATCTATATGTCTTTTATTTCTCCTTCTATCTTAGAAATTCCCACTTTCCATACTTAGATATTGTATTTGAGAACCCCTCCCACCATTCAGTCTGTTATCATGTTTTGTAAATTCTACCTCATCAGCTTCCTTCATATGATCCCATTGTTCTCTATTTCTACTTTTAAGACTGTAATCATGCCATGAACTTATATAATGTGCACAAACTTTAAAGTAATATATGTTTAAAGATTTTTTTATGATTCTTTTCCCCCAAAAAAATTCCTACAGGTCTTCCTCACTCTTCTTTTTCTTCCTTACAATTCATTCTTCTTACTACTAACAGAATACTTTTTATGGGGAGATGAGGGGTGGGGCCATGATGGTGGAATGAAGTCAGGAAATTACAGCAATTCTCCCACAGACCACTCCAAATACATCTAAATAACACCAAATTCTAGAGTGGTGGAACCCACAGAAAGACTGAGTGAAACAATTTTTTAGCCCAAGACAAGTTGGATGATCCATGAGAAATGTCTGTTACTGGGGATTAGAAAGGTGAGTACTGGAGCAAACTAGCTCCAGCCATCCAGGAACACATGGGGCACCTGTGTCCATGGTAGTGGAGGTAGCTTCCATACTTCTCAGGTCAGGGATTGTCAAAGACAACTTGGAAGGTCAATGGTCTACACCAGAGTGAGCATTGAGCCCAGTTCAGTGCAGGACTCAGCACAGACCCAACCCCCAAGAACCAGGAGTAGGCCTGCATTGCTACTTGGTAGGGAGCCAGTCAGCAACTGCTTCCAGAGCTCTCAGCCATGAGTAGTCAGTAAAGTACTCAGCAAAGCACTCAGCACTCAGTAAAGAAGTAGGGAAAGACTGAAGAGGTCTTTTTGTTCTCCCTGAGGCAGGACTCTGTTGTTTTGTCCACACTTACATCCATGTTGGATACTGGTACCCCTATTGCCGTAGTGGAGGAGGGACCCTCCTCACAGCTTCAGGGAAGAGGGGAGTGCCTGTGGTCATCCACGGACCAGAGCTCAGGTCAGGAGAGCAGTCAGAGCCTCTCATGAAGGAATAAAGGTCCCTGGGGGATGTCCTTGAAAACAGCTGCAAAAACCCTCAAAAACTAGGGAAAGTCCTCTACCATGGAAGCAGAGCCTCACCTTAATAAAGAGTAAAAGTCAAGTCATATGCTGGTGAAATAAGCAAACATCAGACAAAAAAGAAACTGACCATAGATAATTACTTTGGTTCTTTGGAGGATCAAAATATACAGTCAGAAGATAACAAAGTCAAAGGTTCTGTATCTGAAGTCTCCAATAAAAATATGAATTGAGTGCAGAAGAGCTCAAAAAAGATTTTGAAAATAAAGTAAGGGAGATAGAAGAAAAATTGAGAAAAGAAAGTAAAGAGAAGTAGGAAAATCATGAAAACCAAGTAGCAGCTTAGTGAAGGAGATACAAAAAAATAACATCTTAAAAATGAATTTAGGTCAAATGGAAAAAACAGTCTGAAAAGTCAATGAAGAAAAGAAAGTCTTAAAAAGCAGAATTGACCAGATGGAAAAGGAGATATAAAAGCTCTCTGAAGAAAATAATTCCTTCAAAACCAGAATGGAACTAAAGGAAGCTGATGCCTTTGTGAAAAATCAAGAAACTATAAAACAAAACCAACAGAATGAAAAAGTAGGCGAAAATGTGAAATATCTCATTAAAAAAACTGACCTGGAAAACATATCCAAAAGAGAAAATTTTAAAATTATTGAGCTACTTGAAAGTCATGAACAGCAAAAGAGCCTAGACTTCATTTTTCTAGAAATTCTCCAGGAAAATTGCCCAGAATACTTTTATATCCAGATTTGATAAGTTATTCACAAGTCTTCCTTGTCTCCTTATGACCTTCTTTGTAATTTTCATATTTTTTTCTTACATTTGAGGTCTTCCTCAATCTAGTTCAAAACTAATTCCATATTATTCCTCTCTGCACATTCCAGACTCCACTCCAACTAGATTACTTTTTTCTCCTCACAGATAATCTGTATTTTTTCAAATGAAATAATATTAGGGAAAAGCACTTAGCACAGTGCCTGGCATAGTTGCTGTATAAAAACCTAAACCTTTCAATGTTTTTGCACAATTTTCTATGCCAAGATGGCCCTTCTCATTCTTTATATATTTAATTTCAACCCATCTCAGAAAGCACATTTCAAATATTGACTCTTCCATGAAACAGTACTTGATGCCTCCTGTTGTTACCCTTCTAAGCAAAGAAAAAAAAATTGGAGAGAGACTGAATAGTGTGATGGAAAGCAGTGCATCCTTGGACTCAGAAAGATTGGAGTTCTATTCTGACTTTGATCTTTATTCAATTTGTGAACCTGAGTAATTTATTGAGAATCTTATAGGATATTGAATTGTTAGGTTCCAGGGAAGTCTATATGTGAAAGTTCCTCACACTAATTAAAACACAGGTTTAGATATTCCCCCCACCCCGCCAAATCATTATTTATGTAGAGATATAAAATGTATGTATATACATGCCTCCTCCTCTTGCTAGGCAGCAAGCTCCTTAAGGAGCCTATCATATCTTGTACATAATATACTAATACATATAGAATTATAAAACTACTCTTTAAAATGCAGTCTAATTTCTCATATTATTTTAAGCTTTAAAAGAAGGAAAACTCACTTTTGGGAGCAAGGGAAAGTAAAGGTCAAGCACCCTGTCACTCAGAATTTCATGCATCTGTTTATTGGAAAAGATTGCCAATTAAATAGGAAGAAAAGTTTTTGGAACAATAGCATTTAGTTCATATACTCATGCAGTTCTGTGTATATGTGAATATGCATCACATTACAACTCTATAGTGAAATCAATTTACTAACTGAAGATGAAAATGAAAGTACATGTTAGAATCAGCTATAAAATCTTCTTTGATATAGAAGAATATTTTCTCTTATTCAAAACATTTCTTCTGGTGGATAATACACCACTCCTGGGGCTATCATTTTTTGTCAGTACTCATGTTTGAAAATATTCCAGAGTAAAATAGTTATCCTGAGCATGCAACCTGGTTGTATTACTGTTATGGTTGAAATCATTATTTTTTGGAAGTTTATAGGTATATTCCATGCTGTTCTTGTAGATATTGATCTCTATTCTGCCTTTTCACCCTCTTCTTCACAGAAGCTGCATTGCCTCATCAGCTCATTGATATGGATAAAAATTAATGAATTAATGATTCTTAGGAAATTGATGTGTTTATTAGTTAGCATTAATATTTGCAAAATGCCTTAAGCTCATCTGCTAATTATTTGCTCTCATACTACAAGTGAAGAAGCATTAACAGCTTTACCCAAGGTCACCCATCAGGGTGAGATGAGAAATTAGAATGACTAAGTACTAATTCTGTACTTAGTTCTAACAAGGAAGATTGTTCTTTTAGTATCTAAAAGTTTATTATGATAGGTTATAAGAAATATTGTTTTATTATTGAGGATATAAGTGGTTATTACTGTCTTAAGATCATAGTTTAGAACAGGAAGGCAAATTACAGGTTATCTAATCCAACTTTCTCATTTTGCAGATAAGGAAACTGAGTCTCAGGGAAGTTAAGTGTCTTGTCTAAAATTATAGTTACAGTGATAAAAGATTGCTGAATGGATAAGCATGGAAAAAAACAGAAATAAAGTTCCCATTCATCTTTAGTAGACCCAGTTCAGCTATTCATGAAATTTAATACTTTTAAAGGAATTTACATTGCAGTTCAAGTCCCTTCCAATTTCCTTCTTCCAGCATTTACAGCCCACATTATATCATTTATGGATAAAATAATGAACAACTTCACAGAGGATTAATTTAACATTCCTAATGGAATTCTTCATATCTGTTTTTCTTTAATGAACCAATTTGACTGTAATAAGAGACTAGGAAAGTCCTGGAAAGCTAGTTTTCTGTGCCAGGATTAAATCCAGGATAATTAAGAAGTAATTGGAACACTATTTGTTCCTCTTCCTCTTCCTCTTCTTCGCTATCCCCTCAAATAGAGAGTTTTTCAGCAGTTATTCTGTGCTAATGTTTTGAGATGGAGAAAATTTTGTGGTCTGTTGTTTCAGTCATTCTGAAAGTGGATGAAATGTGCTGATGATGAAGAAAGATTTATAGAACACTAACTGATTCAAGATTACCTCAAAGAGGAAATATCTTTCTGCTGAACTATAAGGTCAACATTAGTAACTGTCAATATATTGCATCCTCCTCTCCTGAGTCATAGTTGGATTGTTTGTACTAATTCCTTGTATAATTATGAAGATAGGGATAGAATCAGAGCCATAACTAGGACAGCATGACCAAGAATCTGCACCAGGGCAATAATTCTATTGGGTACTTCTTTCTTTTGTTTGTTTTTTGTTTTTTTGTTTAGGTTTTTGCAAGGCAATGGGGTTAAGTGGCTTGCTTAAGGACACATAGCTAGGTAATTATTAAGTGTCTAAGACCAGATTTGAACTCAGATACTCTTGACTCCAGGGCTGGTGCTCTATCCACTGAGCCACCTAGCCGCCCCTATTGGGTACTTCTTGATAACACCTGAAGACCTGCAATGAATAAGCAGAAGAAATTCAACACATAGGAATAATTAGGGAGGATAGTAATCAATCATGTGTGAGTCTGTCTTGCATTTCTTCCCCTCTCCTATTCCTATCTCTATGACAGAGTGACTTCCCCAAAATCAGGTTTGCACCCTTTTACCAGGATCTCTGTCTTTCTTGCATCCCCACCTATAGTCACAGAATGATATCCCATACTTTCCCATGCAAGGAGGACATGATCCTTTACTCAGCTGTTTTTGTGGTATTGTTAAAACTCTGGACAAAACACAGTGCAGTGTTCTGTTTTGTTTATTTTTTCTTGACCTGCTTCCATGAAGATAGGGTGTTCTAACTTTCTTTATAGACCATACTATTTACCCCCAACCCCCAAACTCTCTCCTACTACTTCAACACCATATCTGACCTCTGAAATGAGAAGGGGAAATGGTTACTTGAACATGTAGCAAGTAGTGATTTTTAGTGTATTTACAAGCTTAAAAGTAATCATTGGCAAATAGCAATTTTTTAGTGTGTTTACTAGCATAAAAACTAATCATTGGCAAATTCCCATATGTTAGCTTTCTTTTAAAATATGAGCTCTCAACTATTCACTTTCAGTGATGGAGCCACACAAGATTTGACACTAGAAGCAAACATAAAAATATTCCTTAGACAACTTGAGATACCACCAGAGGGTGTAAAAACATTCACAGAAAGGAAAATACCAGGGAGAGCCCAAGACCACCGTGGCCTCAATGATTTGTCTCTTTGAAGGTAATTTTCCTCTATTAATTCTGCATCATTACTAGCATCATGGCTACAAAGAGCACTGAATCTTGAGGAGATACACTTTGTTTAGGTTACAGCTCTAGTATTTCTTCTCTGACCTGAGCAAGTTTCTCTTCTCTAGGTTATCTTTGCTTATCTTTAAAATAATAGGCATAGATTAATGGATCATTAAAGCCCCTTGCAACTCTGGTTCTAGAATCTTAGATTTGAGTCAATCCAAAACCCTCTTTTTATTTCTTTTTCTCTTCAAATAGACTAAGAGAAATATAGCAGAGTTTTTTGGAAAGTAGCTCCCTCCTCTTTCCTTATCATTTGCACTCCTTGCTATTGGCATGCAATTGGCATGTACCTAGGTGGTCCATTAAGGCAGAGGTCCTGGTCCTCTATTCAGTCCAATTAGCTATATTATACACTCAGTGGTACCTGATCAGAAACACTGATATATAATGAATCCAAGATCCTTCTTTCTCTCTCATCCTCTAAATCCTTAGAACACTAATTCCTAAGATGATTATCCAAGGGGAAGTACTAGGTAATTAACCTAAAACTGCATAGTTATTATAATGGAATTTCCAGCATGTTTGTAGTTTCCTCTTTTCCTCTGTATGCAGCACCACAAACTGTCTTATATCCAACCAATGACACTTCACTGTGAGCTATGATGTGTAACCAGCCCTCTTGATGATGCTGTCCATTCGTGCAGGAAATAAGCAGATGTAATTCTTGGAGATCATTACTTTGTTCTCCATAGTTCCATTCCAGCTGTAGCCAAAGTTTTCAGTTTTGTTTTGTTTTTAGGAATGCCATTTCAAACTATTCTCTATGTGTACTACCTCAAAATAGGGAGAAAAATACTTTCTAACATCTATTCTTATGTGTTTCATAAATGGACTAGAACTGTTTACTTAACATTTCAGGGGACACTGAAGACATGTGAAGAATGGGACATATATAATCAATCAGCAACTTTAAAATCTTTATGTAGAATTACTTTGACAAATAATTTAGATAGTTTTCAGGTCCATTCAATCTTGTTAACATGATCAAGTTCCCAACAAAGGAGCTATTTTTGAAAAAAATGTTGTTTTGTTGTTTTTTTAATTGTATTGCATTTCTCAAACTCTCTTGAAAGAATATCATTAAGCAGTTATATGGTATCATAGATAAAAAGCTAATAGTATGAGACTCTTCATGACATTATTTGGGATATTTTTGACAAAGATACCAGAATGGTTTGCCATTTCCTTCTCCAGTTCATTTTTATAAATGAGGAACCAAGGAAAACAAGATTAAATGACTTGCCCAGGGTCACATAGTTAATAAGTGACTGTGGCCAAATCTGAACTCAGGAAGATGAATCTTTTTGACTTCAGGTTCAGCATTTTATACACTGTGTAATCTAATTGGACCTGAGTTCAAATCTAGCTGCACATTCTTACTAACTGTGTGATCCCGGAAAAATTGCTTAACCTTTTCCAAGTTCAGTTACCTCAACTGAAAAATGGAAACAACAAGAGCATCAATCTCACTGGGTTCTACTGAGGATCAAGTGAGATATTAAAGTGCTAACTTAATACTGTGCTTGATTTATTTTAAATATTTAATAAATGCTTGGGCAACTACATTCTTTAGTGGATAAGGAAGACCTGAGTGGATAAATCAGATCTAGCCTCAGAGTCTTATCAACCCTGTGACTGTAGGCAGATCATTTAACCTTTGTTTGCCTTAATCCTCTGGAGAAGAAAAATGGCAAAGTACTGTAATAGCTTTGTCAAGATAACTCCATGAATAGTATAACTGCTTAAGAATTTTTGTGGCATGGTGGTAAGGGTGCCAGGCTTGGAGTAAGAATGACTTACTCTTCCTGTATTCAAATCTGTCCTCAAACACTCACTAGTTGTATGACTTGGGCAAATTACTTAATCTTTTTTAACTCAGTTTCCTTATCTATAAAATAACCTGTTGAAGGAAACGATGAACAGCTCTAGTATCTTTGACAAGAAAACCCCAAATGGGGTAACAAAGAGTTGTACTGAAAAACGACTGAATGACAAATATTTATTTTCTTCCTTCCTAAATTAGTATTTCTTGATTGTTTCACCCAAATATTTTCTCCTAACAAAAAAAATATGGTTAACATAAGTTGTCTTTTGATGTTGTCATACCTTTGACATCATTTCTAAATGCAATTTTATTTGTCTTTTTTCAGATTGGCTGACATAGTCACTTAGCTAGCATAGACCAAATGAATCGTGTTATGAAGTGTTCAAAGGAAGTCTTATATCCCAGTTTCACAAGGACAGCATAGATGTGTACAACTCAGCAATTTCATGCATCTGCTGGCATAAGTAAATACCAATTTGGAAGATCTATTAGTATAATGGAAGGATTATGAAGGGTCTTTGAACTATTCTCTTGGCAAATCTATAGAAAAAAAAATCACTATCCTTTATGTGTCCACAAGAAATTCCTAACTCTTGGACTTGGAAAATACTCTATTTTATACTATGTCTAGGAAAGGTGAGCTGGGCTCTGGCCTTTGGTAGAGCCTTTTACCAAACACCTCAATCTTTACCTCAAGAATTCCCAAATGATCCTCTTATTCCAGTAAAAATATTACTTTGCACTTAGTTTATTTTATTTTATTTTTTTGCTTCAGAGCTTCAAGAGGTAAAAGACATTTTAATTCTGAAATATCATTCCCTTCCACCTGAATAGGAATTATAAGGTGGCCATTCTAGCTAGAGTCCATGTACAGAAAAGTGTGACTGTCCTTCTTTGGAAATCAGAAGATTGCATAACTACTTCAATTCTACATGTGCCTTCTAAACTAGGGTTTCAAAAGAGTTATAATGTTTTTTTCTCTATTTCAAGGGAACTTTATACAGACAGATGTGATTTCTGAAGTAATAAGAATTTTTAAAGTAAAATAGTCACTGGAAGACAAACTAGATACAAATGTGCTTTCAAGGCAAACTACAAGAACACATCAATGAACAAATAACAACTGATACTTTATAGAATGTCAATGTATCATACTAAAGTCAAAATTGAAATGTAATTCAGAAAAGCTCTATGAAACTAGGGCCTCAGTTAGTCCACAAAGTGAAGACAAATGCAGGACAGTTTGCTATAAAAAAGCTTATTTGCAGATATGATTAAATATATTTTTTACCATTTCCCATGAAGTATCTATTTTTGTCTATTAGAAATCTTTAAGTTAGACGAAATTTTTCCTTTTTTCCCGGTTCTATCCCTCTAATCCTTGTTAAAGGTCAGCTTCCTTGTAGATATACAGGTACAAATACACAGACACACAGACACACACAAACACCCACACATTATATATATATATATATATATATATATATATATATATATATATATATATATATATATATAATTTTACCAGTTAATAATTAAGATCACATGATGCTAGATCTGGAGGTCAAAGGAATTTCAAGTTCATCTAGTTGAATTTCCTCATTTTCATGAGAAAAGAGGAGCTTTTTGACCCAGAGCAATTCAGTGAGTTTTCCAATGTTACACAGATGTGTATGTGTTGAAAATAGGCTTAAAATTCTAGATCCATGAATAAGTGTAGTATTCCAAGTTTAGCATTCTCTCCATTGTATTGTCCTCAATCCATGGAAAAAATCTGAAATTCAAAAGTCCTAATTGATTTGCTCATGAAATTTTCTCAAATCTGATTACTGAAATCATTCAGAAAGATGTTGGGCAGTCTCCGGTTTTGAATTCATGAAGTAAAGAGGAACATAATATTTAGCTTCTTTTGTTGAATTCATAAAAGGGGCAGGATGTTGAAAGCGATTCTGCTTTATCTTCCAGTACTTCTTCCTTTTATTAGACAGAGACTTTTCCACTTAATCTAGTGAATTTGGGGTGTCAAAATGAGACTGCATTTTGAAAAGGGTTTTAATTATTTGCTGCCATAGTTTGGTTTTCTTTTTTTCCTATTCTATGTGTTTCTTCTTCAAGTTTACACTTGTTTTGTCAGCGTTGGGGTAAACAAAATTATTAGAATTGGTTCATCAATCATTATCTATAAATACATATATATAGCTATATACATACATATGTGTATATATATATATATATATATATATATATATATATATATATTTAAGTGCAATCTCATATCCTCTTTTGACTTTTGTGATCAACAGAGCCTTCATTTTCTAGGCAGAGAGCAAGAACTATCTACTTAGTGATGCATTATATGAGATGATCAGCAAATGTGACTTTGGATAATGAACACTGAATTGCATTGTTCTTGTATATGCCCTTCAAGACTTTGAATTATTATTCCATGAACTCCTTGAGGGCAGGGAACACAGCTACAATTCCTTTGTCTTTCCCCACAGCATAAACAAAATAGGTAGTCCTATGAAGATTGTTGATTGACTT